>NC_084618.1:29157801-29287801 GCF_033978795.1 Nerophis ophidion | reverse complement strand
AGTGTTCCTTACGTGTTCCTTTGTGCCGTTACAGTTTTTAAATTGTTCTCGTTTTTTGTTTTTTTGTTTTAGTATTACTGTGTAATTAACATGTTAATATTCATAATTACCTCCCTCAACTATTAAAATCTCCCCAAACATGTTACATTTGTTTGGGCCTTGTTTGCAGCCCAAACGAAGCACAACCGAGTGCAGTCAAATAGATTGGTGACGTCATCCAGTCCCCCCATCTAACCATCCATCCATCCATTTTCTACTGCTTGTCCCTTTTGGGGTGGCGGGGGTTCGCTGACGCCTATCTCAGCTGCATTCGGACGGAAGGCGGAGTACACCCTGGACAAGTCGCCACTTCATCGCATGGCCAACACAGATAGACAGACAACATTCACACTCACAACGAGGATGATGTTGTGGTTTGTGTTGTGGTTTGTGCAGCCCTTTGAGACACTGGTGATTTAGGGCTATATAAATAATCATTAATTGATTGATTGATTGATTGATTCACACACTAGGGCCAATTTAGTGTTGCCAATCAACCTATCCCCAGGTGCATGTCTTTGGAGGTGGGAGGAAGCCGGAGTACCCGGAGGGAACCCGCGCAGTCACAGGGAGAACATGCAAACTCCACAAAGAAAGATCCTGAGCCTGGTATTAAACTCAGGACTGCTCAGGACCTTCGTATTGTGGGGCAGATGCACTAACCACTCTTCGACCGTGCTGCCCCCATTTAACCAAATCACCCTAAAGTTGTTAGACAGATATATAGTACTTTATTGATCTATCTATTTATCTAACAACTTTAGGGTGATTTGGTTATCTTCATTATTTACTTCTGTCTCTATATACATTTTATTTTTTCTAATTAATTTTGGCCAAAGGGGGCACATTTAAATTTCTTACACACACTTGTTATTTTATATGTTGTCGGAGGGGGAGCACTTTCAAAACCGACACACAGTCCATTTGAAAAAACCCTCCTTAGATAGATAGTACTTTATTGATCCATCTATTTATCTAACAACTTTAGAGTGATTTGGTTATCTTCATTATGTACTTGAAGTTATTACAGTATGTCTCAATATAGATTTTTTTTTTAATTAATTTTGGCCAAAGGGGGCACATTTAAATTTCTTACACACTTGTTATTTCATATGTTGGCCAGAGGGGGAGCACTTTTAAAACCGACACAGTCCATTTGAAAACTCCCTCCTTAGATAGATAGTACTTTATTGATCCATCTATTTATCTAACAACTTTAGGGGGATCGGGTTGTCTTCATTATTTACTTGGTTATTACACTATGTCTCAATATAGATTTTTTTTTTAATTAATTTTGGGCAAAGAGGGCAAATTTAAATTTCTTACACACACTTGTTATTTCATATGTTGGCCGGAGGGGGAGCACTTTTAAAACCGACACACAGTCCATTTGAAAAACGCCTCCTTAGATAAGTAGTACTTTATTGATCTATCTATTTATCTAACAACTTTAGAGTGATTTGGTTATCTTCATTATTTATTTGAAGTGATTACAGTATGTCTCAATATAGATTTTTTTTTTTAGTTAATTTTTGCAAAGGGGGGCACATTTAAATTTCTTACACACTTGTTATTTCATATGTTGGCCAGAGGGGGAGCACTTTTAAAACCGACACACAGTCCATTTGAACATTCCCTTCTTAAATAGATAGTACTTTATTGATCTATCTATTTATCTAACAACTTTAGAGTGATTTGGTTATCTTTGTTATTTACTTGAAGTTATTACAGTATGTCTCAATATAGATTTTTTTAAAATTAATTTTGGCCAAAGGCAGCACATTTAGATTTCTTACCCACACTTGTTATTTCATATGTTGGCCAGAGGGGGAGCACTTTTAAAATCGACACACAGTCCATCTTAAAAATCCCTCCTTAGATAGATAGTACTTTATTGATCTATCTATTTATCTAACAACCTTAGAGTGATTTGGTTATCTTCATTATTTACTTCAAGTTATTACATTATGTCTCTATATGATTTTTTTTTTTATATAATTTTGGCCAAGGGCTTCACGGTGGGAGAGGGGTTAGTGCGTCTGCCTCACAATTCGAAGGTCCTGAGTAGTCAGGGTTCAATCCCGGGCTCAGGATCTTTCTGTGTGGAGTTTGCATGTCCTCCCCGTGAATGCGTGGGTTCCCTCCGGGTACTCCGGCTTCCTCCCACTTCCAAACACATGCACCTGGGGATAAGTTGATTGGCAACACTAAAATTGGCCCTACTGTGTGAATGTGAGTGTGAATGTTGTCTATCTGTGTTGGCCAGGCGATGAGGTGGCGACTTGTCCAGGGTGTACACGCCTTCCGCCCGATTGTAGCTGAGATAGGCACCAGCGCCCCCTCGCGACCCCAAAGGGAATAAGCGGTAGAAATGGATGGAAGGATGGAATTTTGGCAAAGGAAGCACATTTAAATTTCTTACCCACACTTGTTATTTCATATGTTGGCCAGAAGGGGAGCACTTTTAAAACCAACACACAGCCCATTTTAAAAATCCCTCCTTAGATAGATAGATACTAACAACTTTAGGGTGATTTGGTTAGATAGGGCAGTGGTTCTCAACATTTTTTTCAGTGATGTACCCCCTGTGAACATTTTTTTTAATTCAAGTACCCCCTAATCAGAGCAAGGCATTTTTAGTTGAAAAAAAGAGATAAAAAAGTAAAATACAGCACTATATCATCAGTTTCTGATTTATTAAATGGCATAACAGTGCAAAATATTGCTCATTTGTAGTGGTCTTTCTTGAACTATTTGGAAAAAAATATATAAAAATAACCAAAAACTTGTTGAAAAATAAACAAGTGATTCAATTATAAATAAAAATGTCTACACAAAGAAGTAATCATCAACTTAAAGTGCCCTCTTTGGAGATTGTAATAGAGATCCATCTGGATTCATGAACTTCATTCCAAACATTTCTTCACAAAAAAGAAATCTTTAACATCAATATTTATGGAACATGTCCACAAAAAATCTAGCCGTCAACACTGAATTTTGCATTGTTGTATTTTTTTTTCACAGTTTATGAACTTACATTCATATTTTGTTGAATTATTATTCAATAAATATATTTATAAAGGATTTTTTAATTGTTGCTATTTTTAGAATATTTCTTTAAAATCTCACGTACCCCTTGGCATACCTTCAAGAAGTGGTTCTCAAATGGGGGTACACGTACCCCTGGGGGTACTTGAAGGTATACCAAGGGGTACGTGAGATTTTCTAAAAATATTCTAAAAATAGCAACAATTCAAAAATCCTTTATAAATATATTTATTCAATAATACTTCAACAAAATATGAATGTAAGTTCATAAACTGTGAAAAGAAAGGCAACAATCCAGTATTCAGTGTTGACAGCTAGATTTTTTGTGGACATGTTCCATAAATATTGATGTTAAAGATTTATTTTTTTGTGAAGAAATGTTTAGAATGAAGTTCATGAATCCAGATGGATCTCTATCACAATCCCCAAAGAGGGCTCTTTAAATTGATGATTACTTTTATGTGTAAACATTTTTATTTATAATTGAATCACTTTTTTATTTTTCAATTTTTTGTTATTTTTACATCTTTTTTTCCAAATAGTTCAAGAAAGACCCCTACAAATGAGCAATATTTTCCACTGTTATACAATTTAATAAATCAGAAACTGATGACATAGTGCTGTATTTTACTTCTTTATCTCTTTTTTTCAACCAAAAATGCTTTGCTCTGATTAGGGGGTACTTGAATTTAAAAATGTTCACAGGGGGTACAACACTGAAAAAAAGGTTGAGAACCACTGCCTTCAATTACCCCCATTTGAGAACCGCTGAGATAGGGTACTGGATGACGTCACTGGTCTATTTGAAATAACGCTGTGAAACGCTGGGCCCCTGTTTAGGAAATAAAAAAATATTTCCTGGGGCTTGGACGGGTAGATGACTTATTATCTTTTATTGATGTTGTTGTTAATATTTATTTACATTTACGTCTCCCAACCTTGAGCTCCACACACACGCCCATCCCCTGACAGCTTGCAGTTACACATTCCTACCAGAGGGCGTCGCTGGTGCAACACAACAGTCGCTAAAGACGTAAGCGTGTGAGCTTGAGCGTGTTTACCGTGTGCGTGTGTGGAGTGGATGTATGGTGACCGTGGACCCAGAGAAAGATCACCCAGAGACGGACTAAGACATCTTGCTTTTTGTTTTTTTCGTCCGCGCCATGTGTGCGGCCTACAAATGCGTGCTTCTCCCCCCGCCGGAACCGTCTGACGGCCCTTACGGTGCGGGCAAAATGAGGGACTAGTCGGCGGCGGCGAGGCTCGTCCGTAAAGCGAACGTTTCGTCGGAACCGCGAGTGGGCAACACGGCTGCCTGCCACCGAGGAGAAGGAGACAGGGAAAATGTCGGGGAAAATCGAGAGCAAGCAAGGTGAGTCCTGCCCCGGCTCGGAACGCCGAGTAACGGTACTTCGCTCGCCCCCACATCCTGGGGGTCCTGGCTGGCGTACACACTCATTGTTGAGTCGGGCCTCCCGGTTGAGCTTTTTCGACCCTCACCTCTCAGGGTCGTGGCGCCTTCGGGTGCACCGCGGAGGAGCTCGACCTCCTCCGGGCTTTTTTTTTTTTAAATTTGGAGTTAAAAATAACTGCTTTTCTCCTCCAGCCTTGACACCAACAATGCTAATATTTTCGCTGTAGCTTTAGCACCGACCAGGCTGCTCCACCGGCATCTTCGCGCTCTGCCCCTGCTAGCGAACTAAGCGTGTTTGAATGGCGTCCAAGCAATTCTCTTTCACTTTTCACCAAGAAACGGAAGAAATTTTGAAGATAAAAGTCATTGCTTTCACTTTGCTCCGGGCTTAGAAACGCTCCCGAGCTAACGGTTAGCATTTTCAGTTTCCAGTGGCCACAAGCTGTTAGCCGCGCCGTTAGCCAGTGTGCTGCACTATATATTATTGTCTCTTTTTCTTTCTTATGCATATTGTGTTGTTCCGTGTGAGACATGAAGCAAAGGTCTACGGAGACCGGGTGGTGGTCTCTCTGCTTTGCTTTGGGCAGGAAACTTTACACACATCAGCTACTTTTTGCATCTAAACAGCTGTCTTCTTGACTGAGGACACAAACACACTTTCTTGTAGTTGTTACTTTCTTGAGACCTCCGAAAAATGCCTTCCTCTTTAAGCCCACCCTTTCTAGATAAATATTTGTATTCACAACATTAATAATATATACATTCCATGCAAATTTATAAAAACTTGTTGTGGAAAATGAGTTGGATTTTCCCCAGAAAAACTTAGAATTTTGGCGGTATTATATTAAGTCGTAATTTTACTCAAAGCAAATCAGAATTTTACAGGGAAAACTGAACGTTTGTGCAATATTCTGATAAAAGTTGTAATTTTACTCGACCAAAGTCACCATTTTATAAGAAAACTTTAAAATGTTGTCAATATTATAATAAAAGTTGTGATTTCACTCAACGCAAGTCTGGCTAATCGGACATTTGACTTGGCCAAATTGTGACAAAGGTCATTACTTTGCTCAAAAAATGTCACTGTTTTACAAGAACAACTAAAAAATTGGCAATTCTGTGATAAAAGTCAGAATTTCTTATGACAAATGTCACCATTTTGCTTTAAAAAGTAATAATTTTACATAATAAAGTAATAATTTTATGAGAAAATATTGCAATATTACAGAAACTGAAAGAATATGAGAGAGTTCCTAATTTTATAAGAAAAAAGTCAACACATTGTGACAAAATGGTTTTAGTTAAAAAAAATGATTTTTTTTGGGGGGGGGGAATGGTTTTTACTCTTTTTTTATTTACTTAAAGTTATTACAGTATGTCTCTATATACATTTGATTTTTTTAATTTAACTTTGGGCAAAGGGGGCACATTACAATTTCTTACACACACTTGTTATTTCATATGTTGGGCAGAAGGGGAACACTTTTAAAACCGACCCACTGTCCATTTGTAAAATCCCTCCTTTTTGGGACCACCATAAATTTGGTGGTCCAAAGGCGTGTTTGAATGGCGTCAAAGCACTTCACTTTCACTTTTCACCAAGAAACAGAAGAAATTTTGAAGATAAAAGTCATTGCTTTCACTTTGCTCCGGGCTTAGAAACGCTCCCGAGCTAACGGTTAGCATTTTCAGTTTCCAGTGGCCACAAGCTGTTAGCCGCGCCGTTAGCCAGTGTGCTGCACTAAATATTATTGTCTCTTTTTCTTACTTATGCATATTGTGTTGTTCCGTGTGAGACATGAAGCAAAGGTCTACGGAGACCGGGTGGTGGTCTCTCTGCTTTGCTTTGGTCAGGAAACTTTACACACATCCGCTACCTTTTGCATCCAAACAGCTGTCTTCTTGACTGAGGACACAAACACACTTTCTTGTAGTTGTTACCTTCTTGAGACCTCCGAAAAATGCCTTCCTCTTTAAGCCCACCCTTTCTAGATAAATACATATTAGTATTCACACCATTAATAATATATACATTCCATGCAGATTTATAAAAGCTTGTTGTGGAAAATGAGTTGGATTTTCCCCAGAAAAACTTAGAATTTTGGCGGTATTATATTAAGTCGTAATTTTACTCAACGCAAATCAGAATTTTACAGGGAAAAGTGAACGTTTGTGCAATATTCCGATAAAAGTTGTAATTTTACTCGACAAAAGTCACCATTTTATAAGAAAACTTTAAAATGTTGGCAATGTTATAATAAAAGTCGTGATTTTACTCAACGCAAGTCTGACTAATCGGACATTTGACTTGGCGAAATTGTGACAAAGGTCATCACTTTGCTCAAAAAATGTCACTGTTTCACAAGAACAACTAAAAAATTGGCAATACTGTGATAAAAGTCAGAATTTCTTATGACAAATGTCACCATTTTGCATTAAAAAGTAATAATTTCACATATTAAAATAATAATTTTACGAGAAAATATTGCAATATTACAGAAACTGAAAGAATATGAGAGAGTTCCTAATTTTATTTTAAAAAGTCAACACATTGTGACAATATGGTTTTAGTTAAAAATAATTTGATTTTTTGGGAGGGGGAATTGGTTTTTAATCTTTTTTATTTACTTCAAGTTATTACAGTATGTCTTTATATACATTTTATTTTCTTAATTTAACTTTGGGCAAAGGGGGCACATTACAATTTCTTACACACACTTGTTATTTCATATGTTGGCCAGAGGGGGAACACTTTTAAAAGCGACCCACTGTCCATTTGTAAAATCCCTCCTTTTTGGGACTGCCATAAATTTGGTGGTCCTAAGGCGTGTTTCAATGGCGTCCAAGCACTTCTCTTTCACTTTTCACCAAGAAACGGAAGAAATTTTGAAGATAAAAGTCATTGCTTTCACTTTGCTCCGGGCTTAGAAACGCTCCCGAGCTAACGGTTAGCATTTCCATTTTCCAGTGGCCACAAGCTGTTAGCCGCGCCGTTAGCCAGTGTGCTGCACTAAATATTATTGTCTCTTTTTTTTTCTTATGCATATTGTGTTGTTCCGTGTGAGACATGAAGCAAAGGTCTACGGAGACCGGGTGGTGGTCTCTCTGCTTTGCTTTGGTCAGGAAACTTTACACACATCAGCTACTTTTTGCATCCAAACAGCTGTCTTCTTGACTGAGGACACAAACACTCTTTCTTGTAGTTGTTATCTTCTTGAGACCTCCAAAAATGCCTGCCTCTCTAGGTCCACCCTTTCTAGATATATAAAGATTTGTATTCACAACATTAACAATATATACATACCATGCAAATTTATAAAAGCTTGTTGTGGAAAATGAGTTGGATTTTCCCCAGAAAAACTTAGAATTTTGGCGGTATTGTATTAAGTCGTAATTTTACTCAACGCAAGTCAGAATTTTACAGGGAAAATTCAACGTTTTGTGCAATATTCCGGTAAAAGTTGTAATTTACCCGACAAAAGTCACCATTTTATAAGAAAACTTTAAAATGTTGGCAATGTTATAATAAAAGTCGTAATTTTACTCAACGCAAGTCTGACTAATCGGACATTTGACTTGGCAAAATTGTGACAAAGGTCATCACTTTGCTCAAAAAATGTCACTATTTTACAAGAACAACTAAAAAATGGGCAATACTGTGATAAAAGTCAGAATTTCTTATGACAAATGTCACCATTTTGCATTAAAAGTAATAATTTTACATAATAAAGTAATAATTTTACGAGAAAATATTGCAATATTACAGAAACTGAAAGACTATGAGAAAGTTCCTAATTTTATAAGAAAAAAGTCGACACATTGTGACAAAATGGTTTTAGTAAAAAAAAAAAAAAAAAATTTTTTTTGGGTATTGGTTTTTAATCTTTATTATTTACTTCACGTTATTACAGTATGTCTCTATATACATTTTATTTTTCTAATTTAACTTTGGGCAAAGGGGGCAGATTACAATTTCTTACACACACTTGTTATTTCATATGTTGTTTAGAGGGGGAGCACTTTTAAAACCGACCCACTGTACATTTGTAAAATCCCTCCTCTTTGAGACCACCATAAATTTGGTGTTCCAAAGGCGTGTTTGAATGGCGTCCAAGCACTTCACTTTCACTTTTCACCAAGAAACGTAAGAAATGTTGAAGATAAAAGTCATTGCTTTCACTTTGCTCCGGACTTAGAAACACTCCCCAGCTAACGGTTTGCATTCCAGTTGCCAGTTAGCCGCACCGTTAGCCAGTGTGCTGCATTAAATATTATTGTCTCTTTTTCTTTCTTATGCATATTGTGTTGTTCCGTGTGAGACATGAAGCAAAGGTCTACGGAGACCGTGTGGTGGTCCCTCTGCTTTGCTTTGGTCAGGAAACTTTACACACATCCGCTGGTTTTTGCATCCAAACAGCTGTCTACTTGACTGAGGACACAAACACACTTTCTTGTAGTTGTTACCTTCTTCAGACCTCTGGAATTTTACTCAACAACAGTCGCAATTTTACAAGATAAGCCTAAAAGTTTGGCAATTTTATGAAAATAGTCGTAATTTTACTCAACAAAAGTCACAATTTTATAAAAAAAACTAATATTTTGGCAATATTCTAATAATATTTGGAATTTTACTTTGCAAAATTTTGACAAAAGTCAACTTTTCACCTGGCAAGTTTTTTCGGGGATGACCAAGGAAGTCCTTCGTTAGCTGCCGTCTTACTGTATCATATATTGCTGCCTTTGCACCTGTTGTTTACTTTTGTATGCACATTAAAGCAACAAAAAATCCTGACTTTGAAGCAATGTTCACACACTCTAGTATTTGGCTCTCTATTAGATGCAATGGTTTTCCGTATTGAGACCATGTTTTAATTCCTAACTTGTTCACCGGTCCTCATTATGGAAGGTACTTTTCCTTGTTGATGTCTCAAGAAGGGTAGAAATACAAGAACACACACACACACTGTGTCATCCCAACCACAACGCGTGGAAACTTCCGATTGTCTTGCTGATGACTTTTACACATTCACATCCAGAGAGTGTCATCAGCGTTTATCAGCTTCCTCAGGCATCCGTGTTAGGTCATTTTGGCCCTATGCCTCCCTGTTACCCAAATATGTCTCCCCAGTGAAAGAGCCACAGTTTCACTAACAGACTTTTTGTTACTATTGCAGCCTTTTTTGGCAGGGAACTTTTGTAAGGATGAGCGGGTGTTAACAGAAATCACTGATCTGTTTAGGCTTATAGACCCTGCAGAGAGGGGTTAAACCACCACAGAAGGAGATTACTTGACTAATTCCCAGTGGAATTAGAAGAAAGTGCAAAAAAAAAAAAAGTTTTGACTAAGTTAGGAAAAGTGTGCATCAAGGGGGAACTGCACTTATATTGTCGTTTACAATCATTATCAGGGTATCCGCAGGGTCTTAAAAAGTCTACAAAAAAGTCTTAAATCCAATAATTTTGAATTTAAGGCCTTAAAATGTATAAAATCTCATAAAAGGCTCTTAAATACGATTTTGACTGGTGTTAAAAATTTATTGGCGTTGCTTTTATTTAAATCGTGCATAAACTTCAGTCTCGCTTTGAAATGTTTAGACTTTTGAAGACGTTGTAACGTAACAATATACTCGGTGGCTGTGTGGTTAGAGCAGTGGTTCTCATCCTTTTTTTAGTGATGTACCCCCTGTGAACATTTTTTTAAGTCAAGTACTCCCTAATCAGAGCAAAGCATTTTTGGTTGAAAAAAAGAGATAGAGGTAAAATACAGCACTATGTCATCAGTTTCTGATTTATTAAATTGTATAACAGTGCAAAATATTGCTCATTTGTAGTGGTCTTTCTTGAACTATTTGGGAAAAAAAGATATAAAAATAACTAAAAACTTGTTGAAAAATAAAAAAGTGATTCAATTATAAATAAAGATTTCTACACATAGAAGTAATCATCAACTTAAAGTGCCCTCTTTGGAGATTGTAATAGAAATCCATCTGGATTCATGAACTTAATTCTAAACATTTCTTAACAAAAAAGAAATCCTTAACATCAATATTTGTGGAACATGTCCACAAGAAATCTAGCTGTCAACACTGAATATTGCATTGTTGCATTTCTTTTCACAGTTTATGAACTTACATCAATATTTTGTTGAAGTAGTATTCAATAAATATATCTAGAAATGATTTTTGAATTCTTGCTATTTTTAGAATATTTGAAAAAAAATCTCATGTACCCTTTGGCATACCTTCAAGTACCCCCAGGGGTACCCGTATCCCCGTTTGAGAACCACTGGGTTAGAGTGTCCGCCCTGAGATTGGAAGTCGTCAGTCCGAGTCATACCAAAGACTATACCAATGGGACCCATTACCTCCCTACTTGGCACTCCGCATAAAGGGTTGGAATTGGGCGTTAAATCACCAAAATAAATCCAGAGCGTGGCCACCGCTGCTGCTCACTGCACCCCTCACCCCCCAGTGGGTGGAACAAGGGGATGGGTCAAACGCAGAGAGTAATTTAACCGCATCTAGTGTGTGTGAGACAGTGGTACTTTCATTTTAACTTTAACTACACAGCCAGACTTACTGTGCTGCCCGGTCAGAAGTTATAGTTTGGCATTTTTTTATTCTGACTTCTAAACAAATCTTGGTTCACAACAGAGAGGTTTCTGGTGTTTTTAGTTAGGTTAAGCGTTTTTTATTCCAATATGAAAGAGCTGTGAATAAATTCATATACGGTGCAAGTATTTCCTGGCCTCCAATTTTCCTTAAAGTCTTTTGTACTTTTTCGCCTGTATCGATGGGTGTTAAATTGTATTCATTATGGTCTTAAAAAAGTCTTAAATTTGGCTTGTTGAAACCTGCAGAGACCCCGATTATTTAAAGCGGTGCTGTGATCACAAGCTATTTTGACATGATTGACTGGCGAGGTGTTTCTTCGCTTCATTGCTCCCTGGAAATGTATTGTATATCATAAATAATGCATTCTAACTCATAAATAATTGTAAATAAGTCAGCTAACAATGGAGCTTATGTTAGTCACTCTCTTCTGCCTATGAAGTGCTATAAAATTATTCAAATGCCTCTCAACAGTTCATATACATGATGTAGGTATATATGTAATCAGGCATGTGATTTTTCCGTCTATAGTTGGAAATCCATCTTTTTTATATCTGTAAAAATATAAAAACAAATGTTTTGTTTTTTCCGACCTACAATGTGTGTTAGAATCTTGATCCGTCTCTTTGTCATACCTGCCAACAACTAGGGTTTTCCCATAATGAGTACGGTTTTTGATAACCCAGCATTAAAAACTATGGTTTTCCATTCAAAATGATCAATTTAAAAATCGAAGCTACGTAGCAAAGCAACTCCATGGGCAGGGTACAACATACACGGGAAACATCACAATCAGAAATACTTTAATACTTTAACATTGATTCGCAGCCGAGTGTGAAGCGGCCGGAATGAGAATCAGCACCTCCAAATCCGAGTCCATGGTTCTCTCCCGGAAAAAGGTGGAGTGCCATCTCCGGGTTGGGGAGAAGACCCTGCTCCAAGTGGAGGAGTTCAAGTACCTAGGAGTCTTGTTCACGAGTGGGGGAAGAGTGGATCGTGAGATCGACAGGCGGATCGGTGCGCGTATTCAGTAATGCGGACGTTGTACCGATCTGTTGTGGTGAAGAAGGAGCTGAGCCGGAAGGCAAAGCTCTCAATTTACCGGTCGATCTACGTTCCCATCCTCACCTATGGTCATGAGCTTTGGGTCATGACCGAAAGGATAAGATCACGGGTACAAGCGGCCAAAATGAGTTTCCTCCGCCGTGTGGCGGGGCTCTCCCTTAGAGATAGGGTGAGAAGCTCTGTCATCCGGGAGGAACTCAAAGTAAAGCCGCTGCTCCTCCACATCGAGAGGAGCCAGATGAGGTGGTTCGGGCATTTGGTCAGGATGCCACCCGAACGCCTCCCGAGGGAGGTGTTTAGGGCACGTCCAACCGGTAGGAGGCCACGGGGAAGACCCAGGACACGTTGGGAAGACTATGTCTCCCGGCTGGCCTGGGAACGCCTCGGGATCCCCCGGGAAGAGCTAGACGAAGTGCCTGGGGAGAGGGAAGTCTGGGCTTCCCTCCTTAGGCTGCTGCCCCCGCGACCCGACCTCGGATAAGCGGAAGAAGATGGATGGATGGATGGATGATTTGTTGGTTTACATATAAGAAAATCCACGATTGTCTGGTTGGTTTACTATGATGAGTCATGATTGGTTAAGATTAGGGCAAAACATTACGGACAGGCCAATCAGAGGCAAAATAGGGCGGGTCATGGAACCAGGAAGGGGAATCACAACAGACACGCACATCCCAAATGACGACAAGAGAGAAGCAGGCGATTTATATATTAAAAAAACTAGTAGAAGATGACAGAGGAATTTTCTTCTTTAGATTTTTCTTTTTTAGCGATATAGATGACGTCCAGGAAACCCACAATGCGTCTACTTGGCCACATTTGGACAAATGACAAATGTATGTGTCTGGATAAAACATTCATTTGAGTTGTTTATCATGTAAGCCCAAATCCAATGCTCTCGTCATGGAAGACGGGGAATACACATTTAAGAACACACATGATTGTGGCAGACATGACTTTTGCTTCCGTATAGCCTGTCTAAATGCTACATTTCATTTTCATTGGTATTTTACAAAAAAACAGTAGCTAACATTTTATACCTTATTTCTTCTATTTAAACATGACTGCACGATATTTGTTATTTCATGCTATAAATCACAAAAGGCTATTCAGAAAAAGGAAGATAGCTAATAGAATAAACATCGTTTGCACTCTATAATGTTTGCATTTGGAGCAGTTAGAAGTGGAGAGGGAATCGAAGTGATAGAAATTGGTTATTAGATTGGCACCCATTTCCCTCCCACCTGGCTGTTTTTAATTAATTTCAAATCACATGATTGTGTAATGTAGTAACAGGCCTATTCATGATAAAATGTAATACTTATGTGTTTTGATCATATTAAGCATATGGCGTCACATTAATACATGCATCACAACGCTCGCTTATTCCTTCAACAACAACTACAACTAATCATGCAGACTTCATGAGAGACAACATCCATCCGTCCATTTTCTACCGCTTGTCCCTTTTGAACATGATAAAACGAATTTCTTAATGTTCGAGATGTCCGATAATGGCTTTTTTGCCGATATCCGATATAGCGATATTGGCCAACTCTTAATTACCGATTCCGATATCAACCGATACCGATACATACAGTCGTGGAATTAACACATTATTATACCTAATTTTGTTCTGATGCCCTGGTGGATGCATTATACCAGTGGTTTTCAAATGGGGTACTTGAAGGTATTCCAAGGGGTACATGACATTTTTTTTAAATATTCTAAAAATAGAAACAATTATAACAAATATATTTATGGACTAAAAATTCAACAAAATATAAGTGTAAGTTCATAAACTGTAAAAAGAAATGCAACAAATATTCAGTGTTGACCGCTAGATTTTTTGTGGACATGTTCCATAAATATTGATGTTAAAGATTTCTTTTTTTGTGAAGAAATGTTTAGAATTAAGTTCATGAATACAGATGGATCTCTATTACAATCCCCAAAGAGGGCACTTTAAGTTGATGATTACTTCTATGTGTAGAAATCTTTATTTATAATTGAATCACTTGTTTATTTTTCAACAAGTTATTAGTTATTTTTATATTTTTTTCCAAATAGTTCAAGAAAGACCATTACAAATGAGCAATATTATGCACTGTTATACAATATTTATAAATCAACAACTGATGCCATAGTGCTGTATTTTACTTCTTTATCTCTTTTTTTCAACCAAAAATGCTTTAATCTGATTAGGGAGTATTTGAATTAAAAGCATGTTCACAGGGGGTACATCACTGAAAAAAGCTTGAGAACCACTGTACTAGAGTAATAAAGTAAACAATAACAGGGTCCTCCTTTAGTGCAAGGCTGCCTGGTATACTGTATCACAGGAAATTATAAACTGGGCTCAATATGCCCAGCTCTAATGTATTTGTATGATTAACAAAAATGTGCTGCAAGCTAGTGGTGAGTGCTTAAAGTTTCCTACCAGTCAGCCATAGCTTCTGAAATGCTGCTTTGAGACAGGGCACCTCCTTTCACTGCAAGCTGCAAAGTGTGCGCCATGCAGGGCAGACTAGCCATACCAAACTCCACTGCAGCTTTATACATACTGCGTGCATTGTCCTTGACCACAATGTGGGCTTTCGCTCTGGGGTGGTTTTTGTTGTATTTTTGTTTTTTCTCGGCGGAGTCTAAGCAACAACTGTGTGGTGGTACTATTTTTCTGTGTTTGCTTTTCATCCATCTTCTGCTTTTATTCATCGTGAATCTCCTTATGATTCTTGCAGAGGTGAGAGATCTAATTGCTCGTATTAAAGGAAGACGTCTTGGTTCTCCTCGCATAACAAACTTTTTACAGTCATTGCAAATTGTCCGTTTTTTTTATCAGTCAGACACACTATAAAATAATCCCAAACCATAGACATAGTGTCATTAATCAGTCACCGAGCTCGCTGGCTTGTTAGCCACGACTACAGCACCGGCAACAACACGCTCTTGTTGTTGTTATGCGGCGCTCGCGGCAGTATGATGAGGTCATCAAGCGTGGCTTGTTAGCCACGACTACAGCACCGGCAACAACACGCTCTTGTTGTTGTTATGCGGCGCTCGCGGCAGTATGATGAGGTGATCAAGCGTCGCCAGTAAACCTCTCATGCTGTAGTCGTCAACTCCTTTGTTGTGTGTGGGAGAGGGGAGGGGCTGCTGACTGGGATATGCACCGCTCCGTACAACTGCGTTTTAAAAAGTAATTAATTTTACTTTTTGAAAGCGATACCGATAATTTCCGATATTACATTTTAAAGCATTTATCGGCCGAAGATATCGGCCTACAGATATTATCAGACATCTCTACTTATTGTACAATGTCTACTACTCTACTTTCACAGGGATGCCGACTGGTAGGATGTTCAAATCCTGCCGTTTAAATGAAAAATTAATTATTATCCTTGCAAAGGGTTAAAAAAAAATAGCCAGTGCTGCAAACTAGCATCTTTTTGTGTCTTTATTGCCATCTTTGGTTAGAAGTTGAATGTCACATTCTTATACTATCCTGGTGACAGGCTTGATTTATAAAACTGTTTCTTAACCTTGTTGGGCCATAAGCACCCCATATAGGGCCACCAAAAAATGTCTGTTTTTCAGCTGTGGAACGTATGGGCCGCCGCTGTAATACACTTTTCCAGCAATGACAGCATCAAACAAACAGAAGAAGTCTGGAGTTAAAGTCACAGAGAAGTTCCTTAAGTGAAAATGTTATGGCATATGTGGTGAATCTGTATTTTCTATTGCACTTTAATATCATTACAGTTTATTTAAGAAACATATATAAAATAATTTAAGATTAATTTGGTTAGAATGTATTTATTTTGGCACTGTGTAATTGTATATAAATACATTTTTCATCAGTTTTCATGAGTCCCAGCAGTATATTAGATTAGTATTTATTTTTTTAATCAGCTTGACCTAAACCTTGATAATTTTAAAACATGCTTTCATTGAAGGTTTATCCTGTTAAAGTAAAAATAGGTTAGCTATAATTAAACTCAAGAATAAAATTACAAATTTAGTGTTCATATTTCAGTGGGCCCCTGTGTAACAGAAAAGTTAGGCCCCCAGGACAAAAAGGTTAAGACCCCATGATTTATGGTATGAAAATATATTTCACTAGCTTATTGGGGGTTTATGAGCAGCAGACTCAATAATGCAATGTGTCCTGTGAAAAATCGTTTGGCCAGTGCTAGTAACTGAAGTTCTGTAGGTGAATTATGTAAACCCACTACAGTTTTAGCGCTTTGATAGCTAGTCTAAGAACTTTACGCTACTTTATATTAGAAATGGCAACAGCGGAAGATGAATGCCACATAAGAAGGTAGAGAAAAAGAAGAAGCTTATGACTACAGCATCGACACGGATTACAATTGCGGACGCGCGCACGTTTTCAGTATTTATGCAGATCCCAAATACACATCAGCAGGTACCAGAAGGTAAGAAGAGTTGGTTTTGCACAATATTGCGAAACAAAACGGCAGGTAATATCTCTGCTAATAGGTGCCAATTTGCGGTCCTCATACACGCACCATAATAATACTCGTATGTTTAATGCGCTGACAAGCCATCAAGCGGTGTGGCTTCATAGCTTACCGAAGTCGTACTAAAAACGTTTTGACATATTTTTGAGCGCCGTGTGTAATGTTCTATATTCTCAATGGAACATTTAAAGTTTTGGTGTTGTTTACTGCCACCATATTGCAGTCTACACGTATCTCTTATGTATGACTGCCATCTACTGGTCACACTTATCATTACACCATGTACCAAATTAAATTGCTCCGTGGTCACTAAGCACAACCAGAATTATGCTGTACATTAGGGGCACTGGGTTATAAGGCACACCGCCGATTTTTGAGAAAAATGAAGGGATTTTAAGTTCGCCTTATAGTCCGAAAAATACGATAATATTTAGGTCACAAAACGAAAATGGAGTATTGTTGGCACTTTTTTGATGCATTTATAGAGTGATTTAAAGGAAAATAGCATCATTGCTAACTACCTGGAATGAGCCAATTATTACAAGTTAGAATGCATAAAATAATTTCTTCTTTCTAATAAGGTTAGTAAATGATTGGCAACATTAAAAAAAAAAGTGCAGTTACCATTCAAATGGTTTCCATAGCACACCCACCATGAGGGCATATCAATGCAGACATGGACAGCGAGCCCTGATGAGATGTGCAGCCAGCAGTCGGGCGCGGCATCAGCATACTTTTCGGTAGCCATGGTTACCATGCCCTGTTGTCATTAGCTTGTCGCATGCACGCACACACTCAGAAATCACTGCCATATATTATTTTCAGCGTCTTAAATGGCAATCACATGACTTTGTACGTGCACTCAGCAAAGAAAGTTGTTTCTCACAACGGCTGCAGCGATTGATTTGATTTAAAAGAAGTTTTGATTTATATTTGGTTGTTTAATGAGTAACTTACAAAAATGTATCAAATCCAGACGGCATGAGTGCCAGGAACTTTAGATATGCGGACATAGTTTCCAATGAAGCGGTGCTGTGTGTGCTGTTATTTGTGTGGCGGCGAACATTAAGGATTTTTTTCTTTTACAGTGTAACTTCAATATATGAAATTAATAGTTTTTTTGTAAATCGGAAAGTTTGTATTGTGAAGCATAGTT
Organism: Nerophis ophidion; assembly: GCF_033978795.1. Classification (NCBI taxonomy): domain Eukaryota; kingdom Metazoa; phylum Chordata; class Actinopteri; order Syngnathiformes; family Syngnathidae; genus Nerophis; species Nerophis ophidion. Next base: position 29,269,984 of record NC_084618.1, on the reverse strand, counting down.
CCCTATTAGAAACAATGTAAACATGAATAATTTGTTCTAGCCTTGACAAAAATCCCTTTTAGTAAAGGAATTCGCATTTTGAAGACACTATAATGTGTATGTTTATATATGAATATATACATAAATATAAATATTAGGGATGTCATGGTATAAATAATTTTTATCACGGTTACTGTGGCCAAAATTATCAGGGTTATAATTATTATCACGGTATTTTTTAAATGTGCTCAAAACTTTCAAAAAGTAGTGATACTGAAATCTTTTAACTAAGTTTTATTTAAAAACATCACATGTTCAAAATGGTGTCATTTGTAGAAGAGACATTATTGTAAATAACTGTTTCATGTACCTCATGTAGAAATTAAATGTGCATATAAAAAGCAACATAAGCATTATAAACAAAGTAATATGGCAGAAGGTAAATAACATAAACAAAAAATACATGTGGCACATGATGGCCATAAGATGTAATGTAAGTGCACTTTTTGCCCTACTATACAAAAATATTGTTCATATATGAACTATTTGAAAGTTTGGCAATGAAAAATGACAGCGCTGCAGTGAGGTCTTTTGCCATTTTTGACGAGGGAGTACAAGTACGGATCCAGAACATTGCCAATGAGATTTGGTATAAAAAGTTTTTACTTTGTAGAAAAAGCTGTATTGGCAGAGTAACATGTTTTGGCAACAAATAAATACAAACATGGAAAAAATACAATAATTTCGGTGAATGTTTTCGATGCTAATATTCATGTTTTTGTAAACTTTGATTCTTTTTATGATTGCTTCTTTTTTTTACAGTTTTTTTTTGTGTTTTTTTTTTACGGTTTCAAACTAAAGGCAGTGTTTTATTGTGAGGGACGGGTGCCTGTGGGCGGGGCTTAAAACAAGTTTACCCCAAAGCAGTTTTACTGAACTAGGGCATGCAAGTAAAACACCGTAGAAGAAGAAAGGAGGACTGAGGGATGTCTAAATTGAGTTAAAAAAGATCCGAAATATGAAATTATGAAGCAAAAGTAGTTTTTTTTTTTTTTTTACATTTATCTTCAGTAGGCATGTATGTGTTTCTGTCAACTGATTCATCTCCTGGTCAGATAGAAATTTTGTATTTATACACTTGATACTTTGACCTACTTTTATCACTCTGACTACTTCCTAAAGCACTTCGGTCAACTTTGTGACTTTCACTATTGGTTTTATATATGCAGTATATAGGTTATTGGGATATATTTATGTTATTTATGAAATGTTTATTATTTTGCATAAATTCTCTTTGCAAATCAAGTAAAATAACTAAAGAATTTACTCATTATTAGTTATGATACAGTGCGGAGGATTTATTATATGATTGTTTAATTTTTTTAAATAAAATGTTAGAGTCAACCATCAGCTTTGCTCATTTGATGATGATGTTCTGGAGTTGAATGTCCTCTCAGAAACACGCCTGTGAAAGAATTCCAGATGTCTCACACAGGCAGAGATCTTCTTTGTCTTGCTTGTTGAATTACATACCGTAACTGTCATGATCCACGTCTTGGATCATGGCATATTCTGGTTTTGGTTCTGTTTGTTATCACATTCTGTCTAGTATTAGTCTTCCTCGGTTCTTTGTTGCACTTCCTGGTTTTGTTCTGTTGTCATAGTTACCCATTTAGTGTCACCTGTCTCTCCTTTGATCACGCACACCTGCCCTTGATTAGTTATCTCCCTATTTAAGACCGCCTTTGTTTGACATTCTTTCTTGGACTCTTGTTTGCTTCACGCTACAGTTGACGTCGCTCTTTCCAGCCTTGTGGTAACTACCTTCGTGTACATTAGCTTCCATGCTATTTCAGTTGTTTGTCCCTAGCTCATGCTAGCGCTTTCTGTTTTGTTTGTTAGTGCCTTTGAGCAAGTGTTTTTGGTTCTTAGTCTGTTTTAGTTAGTATAAATAAATTATTGTTCCTACCTCACGCTGTGTCCATCTTCGCTGCACCCACGAGAGAACAACTCGTCACCACAATGCCACCAAGACGTCACAGTAACATCACAAAGTACTACTCAGATATTATTTTTAAGGATGTATTAACGTAATTGTTAATAGTAATCTCACCTCTAAAAGTGCAGCCTATTTTTTTTTTTTTAATATTAAATGATCCCTTAGCTCTACATTATAGCAGTTGTTTTAAAACTATGTTGTGGGTTGTACTTTCAATTGTACATGTAAATATTATGTTGAATATCATTCACGATATCTGAATTGTACCCTATTTAGTATTATTTGCAATTTAGGCAGGAAATTCCTCACAACCGCGGTAGTTTCAGCACATTGTTTATTGATTTTTACAAGTCAAAATAATACTCGACAATACAATAAGACATATAATACAGTAAGACATGATTCCAACTATTCACGGCTACATGGATGATTTAAAAATACATAATTAATGTATGTACCGCTTATACTCCATCTTCAAAGTATGGCTAGGTTATCTCATAACTTTTACACTCCTCCTTTCTTCTTCTATGGTGTTTTACAGTCCAATAAAACTGCTTCCGGGTAAACTTGTTATAAGCTAAAATACTGCCTTTAGTTTGAAACTGGAAAAAAAAGAAGCGAAACCGACAAAAACGTAAAAAAGAGAAGCGATCATAAACACCTTTTGAAACACACAAAAACAAAAGAGTACAAAAATGTGAATATTGGCATCGAAAACACCCGCCAAATATATTGTATTTTTTCAATGTTTGTATTTGTTTGTTGCCAAAACTTGTTTTGCTGCCAATGCAAATTTTTCTACCATGTCAATTTGTTTTTGATACCAAATCTTAATGGCAATGTTCTGGCTCCATACACAAGCAGTTGCTTCTGGAAAGCATCTGGTATTATATGTGTGATGTTGGTAGATGATGATGTACTGTACCTGTGGCATCGAACTTGCCCGTTGCACGCCCACTCAGCAAATTTGTGAAAAGCAAATGTATTATTATATTTAATAAATGCTGATTATTATTCTACTCATCTAACTGACAGGCACACAGTGACACACTAACCCTAAAGGCCTACTGAAACCCACTACTACTGACCACGCAGTCTGATAGTTTATATATCAATGATGAAATCTTAACATTGCAACACATGCCAATACGACCGGTTTAGTTTACTAAACTCCAATTTTAAATTTCCCGCGGAGTTTCCTGTTGAAAACGTAGCGGAATGATGAAGCGGAATGATGAAGCGTATGATGACGCGTGTTTGTGACTTTATTGGTTGGAGGGGACATATTAGCCCAGCACCACTTACGGCTAAAAGTCGTCTCTTTTCATCGCGCAATTACACAGTATTTTGTACATCTGTTTTGCTGAATCTTTTGCAATTTGTTCAATTAATAATGGACACGTCAAATAAGAATGCTGTTGGTGGAAAGCGGTGGATTGCAGCTGCCTTTAGCACCGAAACACAGCCGGTGTTTCTTTGTTTGTTGTGAAGCTTTAACACAGAGCGGTCAAGCGAACATGTTTCTCTACGTCAACCAGCAAATTTTTGGATGGGAAAATTGTGGTATTAAGTCGGCTTGAGTGGATTACGCGACCTCATCCTGCAGCTCAAAAAGGCAGCTGTGATCTTGGCACCTCGGCTTCTCTCAGACACACTGGCGTTCACCACAGCCATCTGACTTTCAGGTATGACTATAATCACACTAAAATACTATTAACACAATAATCAGATAAGGGATTTTCCAGAATTATCCTAGTAAATGTGTCTAATAACATCTGAAACTCTCCCACTGCAGCTGCCTGGAGCCGTCGTCTTTTTTATTTTTTTATTCTTTTTTGTATTAGTGCTTCACTCTAACTTTCTTCATCCACAAATATTTTATCCTAGCTCAAATTAATGGGGAAATCGTCACTTTCTCGGTCCGAATTGCTCTTACTTCTGGTGGCTCACATTATAAACAATGTGAGGATGTAAGGAGGCCTTACACCGGTGACGTCACACGCACATCGTCTGATACTTCCGGTACAAGCAAGGCTTTTTTATTAGCGACCAAAAGTTGCGAACTTTATCGTCGATGTTCTCTACTAAATCCTTTCAGCAAAAATATGGCAATATCGCGAAATAATCAAGTATGACACATAGAATGGACCTGCTACCCCCGTTTAAATAGGAAAATCTCATTTCAGTAGGCCTTTAATGTTCCTCTTCTAAAAACAAATCACATCGTAGTGTTTCTGCTAGGATTTGTTTTTAACACCAAGTTTTAGAAGTAACGTAAAGTAGCAGCGGTCATTAACAGCGCAACACACAAGTACATTTTGCTCTGCTGCAATATGCGTCATGTGCACACACTACGATGGATAGCGCCCAATAACAAGTAACTTTACGTAATGCTTAATAAAGTGTAACTTTAAAGGGGAACATTATCACAATTTCAAAAGGGTTAAAAACAATAAAAATCCGTTCCCAGTGGCTTGTTGTATTTTTTGAAATTTTTTTCAAATTTTTACCGGTCCCGGAATATCCCTAAATAAAGCTTTAAAGTGCCTTATTTTCGCTATCTTCGAAACCACTATCCATTTTCCTGTGACGTCATACAGTGCTGCCAATGTAAACAAACAATGGGAATACCACAGCAAGATATAGTGACATTAGCTCGGATTCAGACTCGGATTTCAGCGGCTTAAGCGATTCAACAGATTACCCATGTATTGAAACGGATGGTTGGAGTATGAAAGTATTGAAGAAGAAACTGAAGCTATTGAACAAATAGCTATTAATGCTATTCATAGCCATAGCATGGCCGAATAGCTGCGTTAGCATCGCCGGTAAAATGTGCGGACCAAACGATCAGGACTTTCGCATCTCGTGACACTGGAGCAACTTAAATCCTTCAATTGGTAAGTGTTTTTTTCGCATTAAATGTGGGTGGAAGGAAACGTAATATAGTTGCAAATGCATCTGCAGGTTATCCATACATGTCTGTGCCATGTCTGCTTTAGCACCGCCGGTAAATAACATGTTAGCATCGATTAGCTGGCAGTCACACCGCGACCAAATATGTCTGATTAGCACATAAGTCAACATCAACAAAACTCACTTTTGTGATTTCGTTGACGTTATCATTGCAAACATCTCTGTGCCATGTCTGTCATCGCTGGTAAATAGCATGTTAGCATCGATTAGCATAGCATGTTAGCATCGATTAGCTGGCAGTCACGCCGCAACCAAATATGTCTGATTAGCACATAGGTCAACAATTAAAAACTGACCTTTGTGATTTAGTTGACTTTATCATTGCAAATGCATCTGCAGGTTATCCTTACATCTCTGTGCCATGTCTGTCATCGCCGGTAAAATGTATACTTTCGCATCTTTGGGCCAGTGGTGCAACTTGAATCCCTCCCTGTTAGTGTTGTTACACTCTCCGACAACACACCAACGAGGCATGATGTCTCCAAGGTTCCAAAAAACAGAAAAAAAACAGAGCTGAGACCCGGTGTTTGTAAAGTGTCGAACATGAAAATGGCGGCTGTATTACCTCGGTGACGTCACGTTCTGATGTCATCGCCACCAGAGCAATAAACAGAAAGACGTTTAATTCGCCAAAATTCACCCATTTAGAGTTCGGAAATCGGTAAAAAAAATATATGGTCTTTTTTCTGCACCATCAAGGTATATATTGACGCTTACATAGGTCTGGTGATAATGTTCCCCTTTAAGAATGTTTGATAAACAAACAATGACATGTTCATTTTCAAACACTTTCCATCATGCATTCAGCTACAAGTTGACTTACCTTGCACTAGTTGAGGATGGTGGTGATGATTGTCACCCTTTGTGGGGACATTTTTCCTGCATTTTCTGGTAATGGGCTGGCTATCTTCAATAATTTTACCCTCAGCACACTTTACAAGCGCAAAATACGTCCAGACCTCTGATGTTGTCCGTTTACTAGAAGGGCATAATCTCAAGAGCGAGGTCCTTGTGTAGTTTTCCGCCATTGCTCACCGTGCTTGTGCGCATGCAGCTTCTTCAGAGCTGCTGCTGCGTTTCCACGAAGTGAGCAATGTCGCCTAAAATGCAATAGTAAATGATCGTTTTTCGATATTTAAAAAATTAAACGGTATTACTAACCGTTTGATATATCATTATACCGTTTATCGTGACATCTTTGATATGTAGACAGTCGCGATCAAAAGTTTACTTTCCCTTTAAAAAACATGATGTCATGGCTGTCTTGAGTTTCCAATAATTTCTACAACTCTTATTTTTTTGTGATAGAGTGACTGGAGCACATCATTTTTGGTTACAAAAAACATTCATGAAGTTTGGATCTTTTATGAATTTATTATGGGTCTACTGAAAATGTGACAAAATCTGCTGGGTCAAAAGTATACATACAGCAATGTTAATATTTGGTTACATGTCCCTTGGCAAGTTTCAATGCAATAAGGCACTTTTGGTAGTTTCTGGTTGAATTTTTGACCACTCCTCTTGACAAAATTGGTGCAGTTAAGCTAAATGCCTTGGTTTTCTGACATGGACTGGTTTCTTCAGCATTGTCCACACGTTTATGTCAGGACTTTGGTAAGGCCATTCGAAAACCTTAATTGTAGCCTGATTTAGCCATTCCTTTACCACTTTTGACGTGTGTTTGGGGTAGGGTTGGGCGATATATACAATATATCGCAGGTTTGTCTCTGTGCGATATAGAAAATAACTATATCGTAATATTCGATTATATGTTCTCACACGTTGCTTTAAGCTGCTTGCATTACATTACTTGCGTGTCTCACTCCTAGTCTGTCCTTCTCACAGAGACGTAAAATAAGCCCGCCTTCATACAGACGTAAAATACTGTTGCACGTCTACTTCATATGCTCTCGCAGAGAGCTAACGTTAGTTAGCATGGCTAACGTTAGCTGAGGCAGGTCGGGTTGCATTCAGCTGCAGGCATCACACAACAGGCGTTTCTCACTCCTCCTCGTCTCTCATTCTGACAGAGACGGAAAACAAGCCCGCCTTCTTACGTATGTCACATACTAGAGATGCGCGGATATGCATTTATATCATCCGCAAACGCATCACAAAAGTCGTCATCCACCCGAACCAACATTTTATCAGAACCGCAACCGCCCGCCACCCGCCCTTTGTTATATATCAGAGGTCGGCCACCTTTACCGCTCAAAGAGCTATTTTAACCTGTTTTCAGAGTAAAGAAGACAATGGGAGCCGCTAACATTCTCGCGAATATCCGCTGGTGCTCATCCAGATAACGAGAATAAGGGCGTGCTATGAAGCCATTGCCTTTGACGCTTTCGACAACAAGTACGAACCGTTTGCCAGTCCAGCAACATGTTGTATGCAGCTTCTGCAAACACACGTACAAGATTGAAAGGAATACCGGGTGATACAGAGTACACCGATGGTTGTGATATAAACAATTTTAACACTCTTACTAATAGTAATTAGTGTATTCTGTATCACCCAGTATGCCTTGCAGTCGTGTGCGAAGCCTCACGCAACATGTTGCTGGACTGGCAAGTAGAATGTACATGTTGTAGAAGGCGTCAAAGGCAAAGGCTTCCCAGCACGCCCTAATACTTATTAACTGTGTGACTGCCGGCAGACATTCGTGAAAATGTTTGCATCTCCTGTTGTCTTCTTCGTTTTGTGACACAGGTCCAAAATGGCTCTTTGAATGGTAAAGGTTACCGATCCCCGCCCGAATCTATTTAAAATCAATTTTTTCGTCATGTCACCCGCCCGACCCGCGGTTTATCCGCGGACTCAGCGGATGAGACCGCAAACCGCGCATCTCTATCACATACTCTTGCGAGTCTAGCGTCATAGCTCTCGCCGATCAGAGAGGTAGCAGCATGGCTAACTTTAGCTGAGCCAGGTCGAGCGAGTGGAGCTTGTGACAATACAAGAGAGAGATGGTGTGAAACTGATCACCAATGGAGGAAGAACAATAAATGCCCAACATAAAGAGAAGGGGGTCCGTCATCTGGCGGTGGTTTGGCTTCAAGTGGGAAGATATTCAGCAGACAACAGCAATATATGCGTGTTCAATGTATATACTATGATGATTAACCTGTGTGATGACTATTATGCTGATAGTATATATTTGTACCATGAATTAACACGTTGAAAAACTTATTCGGGTGTTAGCATTTAGTGGTCAATTGTACGGAATATGTACTGTACTGTGCAATCTACTAATAATCATTAATCATTAATCAATCAATTAATGCAAAGTATACAGCGGAAGTGTTACTACAAAATGGTAGCAACACTATTAATTAGTTCTTTAATTTAAAAACTCACCCGTGAGAGAATGAAGAGTATTTAATAAATATAGTTTTGGTCAATTGACTTAGTTGTGATTTCCCTCTCTGCATGAAAGTTTAAAAGTAGCATATATTAATGCAGTATGAAGAAGAATGTTTTAATGTAGACGCATAGAATCATCATACTGCTGTGATTATATGTATCAAGTGTTCATTCAAGGCCAAGGCAAAATATCGTAATATATATCGTATATCGCAAAATGGCATACAAATATTGCGATATTAATAAAAGCCAATATTGCCCAGCCCTAGTTTGGGGTCATTGTCCTTTTGAAACATCCAACTGCGCCTAAGACTCAACCTCAGGGCTGATGATTTTAGGTTGTCCTGAATAATTTGAAGGTTATCCTCCTCTTTCATTGTCCCATTTAAAGCACCAGTTCCATTGGCAGCAAAACAGGCCCAGAGCATAATACTACCACCACCATGCTTGATGGTGGGCCTGGTGTTCCTGGGATTAAAGGCCTCACCTTTTCTCCTCCAGACATATTGCTGGTTATTATGGCCACACAGCTCCGTTTTTGTTTCATCTGACCACAGAACTTTCCTCCAGAAGGTCTTCTCTTTGTCCATGTGATGTCAGATGAAACAAAAATTGAGCTGTTTGGCCACAATACCAAGCAATACACATTCACAAAATGAATGAATGATTGAATGAAGAAACGTATTTGCCACAATCTAAGGGTTTGTAAACTTAGAAGTTTGCAAATAAAAGGTTTTGTAAATCATACATTATTTTAATAAAAATACACATTAGGGTATAAAGTATATTTTATCAAATTACTTGATTAATCAAACACAATCCAATACTGAAATAATGGATAGCTGCAGCCTTATTTCTGACACGCACTAGAACCTACAGTGCTGCTTAACTTTGTTATTTTAAAACAACTATTCTACAAGAAAATGGACGTAAAAATTAACCACCCATTTCATTGACGAACATCTGTCAACAATAAGTTATTAGTGAAGAAGAACATTTGGCACAGGCAGATACTCTGCCTGTAGTCTACCAGCTGGTTTGACATAATGGGACTTAAGAGTTATCTGCTTGGATCCCCGATATATTTTCTCCACTGGCACATTTACCGGCAGTCAAGAAATACACTAAACTGCCAAAAGTATTTGGCCACCTGCCTTTACTCACAAATGGTAAATGGGTTGTACTTGTATAGTGCGTGTCTACCTTTTTTTTAAAGGAACTCAAAGCGCTTGGACACTATTTCCACATTTACCCATTCACACACACATTCACACACTGATGGAGGGAGCTGCCATGCAAGGCGCTAACCAGGACCCATCAGGAGCAAGGGTGAAATGTCTTGCTCAAGAACTTAACGAGCTTTAACATTTTTCATTGGCTTCAACAGCTGTGTAGCGCGGAATGAAAAGAAGGGGATGAATCCTTTTGTCCTTCATTAAGTGTCTTTGGATCTTTGTGTGGCGAGGCGGGGCTGCTGGCATGCAAGCATCACACAGTGCAACAAGTTAGCCCATGGCCAACATTTGGAGTAGCGTAAATGAACAAAATGACTACAAAACCGAATGCCACCACCCCAATGTGGGAATATTTCAGTTTAAACCTTTGGAACAAGATGAACTTATCGACATTCAGGAGTTAGTTTGCCAAATGCGCTTGAATAAAACAAACCTGCACGCCCTCTTGAAACACAACTACCCAACAGTCCAAACTCACTGCACATTTGAGGAACAAGGTCAGTGCAAAAATAGTGTGCGCTTATAGAAAGTGTGCTTCACTACATCCCCAAAGACATGCTGCCACTTAATACTGTTGAAAAACTAGCATTTCTAAAAACGCTGCAAACGTTGGTTATTGTCATGATGATGTTTCCTTGCTTGGAATCTGCCAAGTTTAAGGGTTTTTTTTTATATTACCTGGTAATACATTTGCTTATACTGTAGTGTTTGTAATGTTACTCTGCACTTTTGTTTAAAAACTTCCTACCTTGACTGTCATGTACAACTTTACCTACTTTGCCTACATGTTCAATATTGATGCCAATACTTTATTTAGCCATTTTATTTATTGGTTTGTTTATATTTGAGCCCCACCTTAACAGAGACAGAACCTATTTTGTTGTGTTTGATTGGGATTTTTAATTAAATGCAACATTTTGCTAACCCAGTATATTTTTTTGTTGTTATTAGTTTTTGGAGATTTAGTCCAATTCCAATGTTAAAATATACTAAAAATACAAGTTTATTGCGTTTGAAAGCATATACATGCATTATTATATATTATCATTAGGTAACAATTTAGTTTAAAAAAAAAAATCATTAATCTGAAAAAATTTGTAGGGCAGTGCGTCGTCAACAAAATTTATTATCGGCCAAGGCCTACCTTTCATGTTGCATTTCTGTGTCCTGCAAATTTGAGAGCAACCACCTAGCATAGTTTTTGAACAGGTAGATAGAAACCTTGCCACTAAAAAACTCATGTACATATTCCAATCCGGCTTGAGAACTAACCACTCCACTGACACATGCCTTTTCTATCTGACCGACCGCATCAAACATGAGGTGCCATCCATCCATCTTCTTCCGCTTATCCGAGGTCGGGTCGCGGGGGCAAGAGCCTAAGCAAGGAAACCCAGACTTCCCTCTCCCCAGCCACTTCGTTTAGCTCTTCCCGGGGGATCCCGAGGCGTTCCCAGGCCAGCCGGGAGACATAGTCTTCCCAACGTTTCCTGGGTCTTCCCCGTGGCCTCCTACCGGTTGGACGTGCCCTAAACACCTCCCTAGGGAGGCGTTCGGATGGCATCCTGACCAGATGCCCGAACCACCTCATCTGGCTCCTCTCGATGTGAAGGAGCAGCGGCTTTACTTTGAGTTCCTCCCGGATGGCAGAGCTTCTCACCCTATCTCTAAGGGAGAGCCCCGCCACACGCCGGAGGAAACTCATTTCGGCCGCTTGTACCCGTGATCTTATCCTTTCGGTCATGACCCAAAGCTCATGACCATAGGTGAGGATGGGAACGTAGATCGACCGGTAAATTGAGAGCTTTGCCTTCCGGCTCAGCTCCTTCTTCACCACAACGGATCGGTAAAACGTCCGCATTACTGAAGACGCCGCACCGATCCGCCTGTCGATCTCACAATCCACTCTTCCCTCACTCGTGAACAAGACTCCTAGGTACTTGAACTCCTCCACTTGGGGCAGGGTCTCCTCCCCAACCCGGAGATGGCATTCCACCCTTTTACGGGCGAGAACCATGGACTCGGACATGGAGGTGCTGATTCTCATTGCGGTCGCTTCACTCGGCATGCGGCATGGTCATGCTGGACATTCAGAAGGCCTTTGACACCGTTAACCACGCTATACTGTTGGATAAGCTCAGAACAATCAGATTTGATAAAATTCATCGAGCTGGATGCAGTCTTTCTTGGAGGGGAGGAAACAGGGGGTAGAGATGAACGGCACCGTGCCCCCACCCCCACTTTCAGTAAGCTGTGGAGTCCCCCAAGGCAGAATATAAGGGCCTTTACTGTTCCTAATATACAGTTTGTATGTAAACGACATGTCATCAGCATGCGACTGTGAATTGTTCCTGTTTGCGTATGACTCGGCCCTGCTGGTATCCGGCAAGGACAAGTCACAGGTGGAAAAAATCCTCAGTGCTGCACCTGGCTCGGTGACAATAAACTATCCTCACACTTGGGTAAAACGGAATCCATTCTATTTGGGTCCCAAATCAACCTTAAGAAAGTCAGTGACTTCACTATTTTAAGTGGGTGACATTGTTATCAGATGAGGTCACCTACCTAGGTTCCATTCTAAAGGCTAATCTTTCCTGTGATAAATTGGCAACCAAGGTAATCAAAAAGGTCAACCAACGAACGAGATTTCTCTACAGAATCTCCTCTCTGGTCAACAAAAGCACCATGAAGATTCTAGCGGCAACCCTCATTCAACCCTTTTTCGATTATGCTTGCACCTCCTGGTACCACAGCACCGCCTAAACCCTCAAACCTAGACTCCAAGCAACCCTGAACAAGTTAGTCCGGTTACTTCTAGACCTCCACCCTAGATCACACCTTACTCCTACCCACTTCTCCAAAGTGGGCTGGCTCAGGAGGGAGGACAGAGTAAAACAACTTGCACTGAGCCTAGTCTATAAAATCCGCCACACCTCCCTGATACCGAAGTACATGTCAAACAACTTCCATAACGTAAATGACCGCCATAACCACAACACCAGGGGGAGCTCCAGAAACCACGTTGAACCCAGATTCCGATCTAACAAAGGTCTTAACTCAATCTCTTTCTATACCACATCAATATGGAATGCACTCACAACAGGCGTAAAATAAAGTGCATCTCTACCCTCCTTCAAAACCGCACTAAGAGAACACCTCCAGGCAACTACAACCCTAGACTAACACCCTTCCCCCACCACATCCCACCTCCCCTGATTGTAAATAATCAAATATATATACTTGTTGTTATGCTTTCTGAACTCACTATGTTCACTGCTCGCTGTACATATCCTACGAAGTCAGACCCACACTCTCCATTTCTCAGATGATGCAATTGTTGATGACTGGAGTGCTGATATCAACCAAACCTATCCCACTCCCTGAATTGTAAATAATGTAAATAATTCAATGTACAGTGGGGCAAAAAAAGAATTTAGTCAGCCACCGATTGTGCAAGTTCTCCCACTTAAAATGATGACAGAGGTCTGTAATTTTCATCATAGGTACACTTCAACTGTGAGAGACAGAATGTGGAAAAAAAAACCCAGGAATTCACATTGTAGAAATTTTAAAGAATTTATTTGTAAATTATGGTGGAAAATAAGTATTTGGTCACTTCAAACAAGGAAGATCTCTGGCTCTCACAGACCTGTAAAACCACTGATAATCTCCCTCGATCAGGGGCTCCACGCAAGATCTGATCCCGTGGGGTCAAAATGATCTTGAGAACGGTGAGCAAAAATCCCAGAACCACACGGGGGACCTGGTGAATGACCTGCAGAGAGCTGGGGCCAAAGTAACAAAGGTTACCAACAGTAACACACTACGCCGACAGGGAATCAAATCCTGCAGTGCCAGACGTGTCCCCCTGCTTAAGCCAGTGCATGTCCAGGCCCGTCTGAAGTTTGCTAGAGAGCACATGGATGATACAGCACAGGATTGGGAGAATGTCATGTGGTCAGATGAAACCAAAATAGAAATTTTTATTATTAACTTAACTTGTCGTGTTTGGAGGAAGAAGAATACTGAGTTGCATCCCAAGAGCACCATACCTACTGTGAAGCATGAAGGTGGAAACATCATGCTTTGGGGCTGTTTTCCTACTAAGGGGACAGGACGATTGATCCGTGTTAAGGAAAAAATGAATGGGGCCATGAATCGTGAGATTTTGAGCCAAAACCTCCTTCCATCAGGTAGAGCTTTGGAGATAAAACATGGTTAGGTCTTCCAGCATGACAATGATCCCAAACACACCGCCCGGGCAACAAAGGAGTGGCTCCGTAAGAAGAATTTGAAAGTCCTGGAGTGGCCTAGCCAGTCTCCAGACCTCAACCCCATAGAAAACTTGTGGAAGGAGTTGAAAGTCCGTGTTGCTCGACGACAGCCCGAAAACATCACTGCTCTCAAGAAAATCTGCATAGAGGAATGGGCCACAATACCAGCTACTGCGTGTGCAAACCTGGTAAAGACCTATAGTAATCGTTTGACCTCTGTTATTGCCAACAAAGGTTATATTGGTATTGAGCTGAATTTTTGTTATTGACCAAATACTTATTTTCCACCATAATTTACAAATAAATTCTTTAAAATACATACAATGTGAATTCCTGGATTTTTTTTCACATTCTGTCTCTCACAGTTAAAGTGTACCTATGATGAAAATTACAGACCTCTGTCATCATTTTAAGTGGGAGGACTTGCACAATCGGTGGCTGACTAAATACTTTTTTGCCCCACTGTATATAGTCTGATGATTAATTTGTGTGATGACTGTATAATGCTGATAGTATATATTTGTACCATGAATTGATTTACGTGAACTTAAACAAGTTGAAAAACTTATTCGGGTGTTACCATTTAGTGGTCAATTGTACATAATATGTACTGTACTGTGCAATCTACTAATGAAAGTCTCAAATTAATCAATCAATCAAGCATCCTCGCTAGCAGCGAGTCACTAACCGTCCCTCCATGGCGTAAAATAAACTACATTATAAGCAGAAGACCAGGACAACCTAAATCTGCTACACTACACACAGTAGGAGGATACAGTAAGTTATACTAACCACTAAGCTAGCAATCTTGGATGTAAACAGAGTTGGGCGGATCAATACTATTATCGACAGTAACAATACCAAGTATTGTATCAGTATATTGCAGGGGTGTCAAACTCAAATACAGAGTGGGCCAAAATGTTAAACTGAACAAAGCCGCGGGCCAAGGTTGAACAAATTAACCTTTTAATAGGGACCCAAACAAGTTTTGCATTGAATATTGAACAAGCGAGACTTATATAACTTTATAGTGACATGCAAAATCGAGTTTCAAATAATACTAATAATTTAAAAATAGTAATCACATATCAAATCAAATTTAAATAGAAATTGAATGCCTCTTTTCTATTTGCAGCCTTCTCATGTAAATATCAAAATAAACTTTTCCAACAGGCCAATAATACATTTTTATATTGTAGCGTCCAGAAAGAGGTAGTACTGCAAGGGGTTCTGTGTATTTGTTCTGTTGTGTTTATGTTGTGTTACAGTGCGGATGTTCTCCCGAAATTTGCTTGTCAATCTTGTTTAATGTTGGTTCACAGTGTGGCACATATTTGTAACAGTCTTAAAGTTGTTTATACGGCCACCCTCAGTGTGACCTGTGTGGCTGTTGACCAAGCTTGCATTGTATTAGCGTATGTGTGTGTAAAAGCCACATATGTCATGTGACTAGGCCGGCACGCTGTTTCTACGTAGGAAAAGCGGACGTGACGAAAGGTTTTAGAGGACGCTTGAGGCAGTGCCTTTAAGGCGCGCCCTCAATATTGTTGTCCAGGTGGGAATCGGGAGGAATTTGGGAGAAAGGTTGCCCCCTGTGATTTTCGTGAGGGGCTCTGAAATTTGTTAGTCTCCTTGGAAAATCGGGGTGGGTGCGGTGTTATCGCAACACCGCCGCTGTATAATACCGGCGGGCCAGCTCTAATGTTAATTTGATATTGCCTCAAGGGCCAAATGAAAATACACGGTGGGCCAAATTTGGCCCGCGGGCCAGAGTTTGACACCCATGGTATATTTTATCAATTTATGGGCGATACTACACTGGTTAGTCAAAACCAAAGGAGTGAACTCAGAACCAATAGTAGTTTTTGCTTATGTTCAGTTATTTTTACACTCTTGATCTGTTTTTCTCAAAATATTGTTTGTAATAAAGGGAATAATGACATCATTTCAATATTTAATTAATATTGTTACACTGTCATCCTGTATTTTTATCTGATTATGATTGTGATCAAAAATGTAATCACTCAATCGTCTTGGAAATTTTGGTATGCCCAATACTTGGATCTGCTGTGGTTGAAAGTGATATGTCTCGCTGCACTTGACTTTAATCAGTGTTGTTTTAAAGGACAGGTGTTTATAAAGTTGCTAAATGTGAGCCTGAGCATGTCGACGGCGGGCTGAATCATGAAGTGATACTGGAACACTGTGATCATTCTCACCATACGAAAGAAGATCAGAAACTGTGGCAGGAAATAGCAGTAGTCAAGTCCGCACACAGTGCCAACACCGGCATTGACTGATCTTGTCAGTGCATGTTTTTTTGGGGTATTTGACTGACTGAACGTTTGTTCGGAAAATTCAACCCCCCCCCAACCCCCCAGAGTCTCTGCTTGTGTGACACAAGCGCTTTGGCATGTCAGCGTTGTAGTAGTTGTGAGAGCAGTGCAGTGTTTTATAATTAGCTCTGTAGCCGCGTCTCTTTCCGAGCCGTCAATAGGAGTAGACTGTTCCCCTTTTTTTTTTTTTTTTGCACACTTCCACCTCCTTGCCCACCTACACAGTTCATGCCTGTCTGTTTACCTTTGAAAGATTAAGCTGCAATGCTAAGAGTTTACTCTGGAGCAGACTTGGAGTTAGCACGGATGTGTCAGTCATTTCCAGGGGCTGGTGTTTGCAGAGTGCTTCCCTCCAGTCTGAAATGTCTTCTTGTCTCGTGTACTGAAATAGCAACCTCTGCCGCCCCATGTTTTTGTCCCCAAACAACCGTGTGCTCCACCGGGCCTCTAGGAGCCTTGCTTCGACACGCTGCAGTTTTGAGGTCTGATAGCAGCAAAGTGCTTCACCCTGTCACCCGCTCAATGAGAGGCTAGCTTTTCCCCCCATAGATTTAGCTGTGTTGTAATTATTGTGATGGGTATGGGAAAGCAACAGGAAGGAGGGATCAGAAGGAAAGAGGGTGGAGATGAGTTGAGAACCTGTGGGAATCGAGTCTCTCTGCAGAATTGGATGGATTGCTTGTTGGGTTAAGGTTGGACATATGTCTGAAAGGTCTGTGCAACAACATTTCTATGGCTGACAGCTGAGGATGAATGGCAATTAGGTTGCTTTTGAAGACTACGGATGTAATTCAATTCTAACAGGCCATATTTATTTGCCATTTGGGATGGTTGATATCATTTTGTTGCTTAGTGTTAGCAGACGTGTTGCACACACTTGTCAGAATCCTCTCCAGGACCTTTGGTGCCATCATAATCCACTTCACTCGGACGTCCTGCTCTGCTAAACAACCGGTGTTATGTCCTTCATGCCACCCTGCGGTGCTATTTGTGGATCTTTCCCCAGAAGTGCTACTCAGTGTGACAGGGTCCAGTGAGCGCTGATCATGAGGGCCACTTAGTTTGTGACTAATTCTCAGCAGGGCTGTGAAAATGCCAGCCTGGCCTGCGCACAGTTAGTGTACACAAGCGGCGAGTGGACCCTGTCAGTTGGTTTTCTCCCCAGGACAGACTCGGCAGGATTTCGAGCCTCTTGAATGGGCAACTCCAGCTGGAGGAGCCAAGCCTCCTCCGAGGACACAGACTCCTCACTACCAGGCGACCTGGATGAGGACTCAGGTAAAACTTAGACCACTACGTGTCCTAAATAGCTTATGTTATGTAGCATCTTGTTGCGAAATGTCCTCTAAATTTTGCTCTTCTCCCTTCATAATCGGATATTTTTTTTAAATTCACTCCTTTGTGTAAGAAGCTCACCAGTATTTGAGCATTAATGTAAAATAAGCACTGTGGCACAATGAAATGCAGGGGACATTCCTCTCTGGGCTTTTTGTGTCGTGTGGCTTTATAGAAGGTGCTCATTTGCTCGGCTGAAAGCTTGGGCGGACCCAGCATGCGGAGGCTGCTCGGCCACATCCTTCCATTGCAGGCTTTCTCTCGGCCTTATCACCTTCACACTGCAGAGGCTCTAATAATCTCGCCTCGTAGTGCGAGGCTCTGTGTACTGTGTGGTCCTAATCCACTTCAACAATACAAAATGTCCGAATATGCTACACTCTGGGGTATTCCAGCCAATCCTGCCCGGGGTAGAGCCATGCTGTGGGCTTAACGCTGTTTGGATTTATGAGTGTTTGTGAAATTGTCATGCTTCTGAACAGATCCACCCTGGTGAGCCTGTTGCGAGCGCAATGAGGCTCCGTGATGAGGGTAGTTGAGCATATCATTGGGAAATCACAGCGTTCCAAAAGCCGTAATGCCTTGTTTGGAAAACACATGGTCTGCAGGGATGCTAGTCTGCTTAATCGCTCCATTTAGTCCCAGCAGGATGTAGAATTCTGTGTTTGTATGCGTTGTCTGTCAGCCATGACCTAACTGATTACAATAAATGTGGTAGAGAACCTTAATTGCACATGCAGTTGTGTACATTTAGTGGCGGGTCCACATTAGACGTGAATCAAAATGAAACAAACCAGCAACCGAGCAAAAATGTGCAGAGGGATTTAATGTCAGGTCGTGCTTGTGTGTGAGTGCTTACACCAGTGTGTCAAACCATTCAGACCCCCGGTGACGCATCCGCCTGCCTGCCCGTCTGCCTGGAGTTGGCGCACAATGAAGGGGATGCACCCACACTTGGTGCCAGTTTCCTATGGCAGACTAAATCAGGAAGAACGAAAGCTTGCAAACAAGTCATTTTCCTGGTCAAGACAGACATGGGAGTGCAGAAATGCTTCAGAGTTGTGTGTATTTTTCTTTTTTCCACTAACCCCCAATGTGGTCTCATGAAATGAACGGACCGTGTCCTGCGGACATTTTATTTGACTGCAGGTTGCTGCTCAGTCCTCATGCAACCTGAATGGCATTTAATGCCTAAAGGGGACCTGTGATTATTTTAATCTACATTCAACACATTTCCTTTTGGCCTAAATCCACCGACAAGTGCCGGTATGTGACGCGTTTGCAATAGCACCACACAGAAACATTGAATAATTTACAAACGACCACATTTTCTCCGATTTATCTTAGGCCTGTCCCTTTAGAACACACCAATCAGCTTGTTCGTAGTTGTATAATAAAACTCCCGATAGGAAGTTGCCATTTTTTCTATCTTTGTTACAGGTGACAATGCACACATCTGCAGTCCCCCGGCAAGTTGATGGTATAGATGGGTTTCCGCTAGCGGCGATTACCCATAATCCTTCGAGGCAGCCGCCATCTTGTGTGTCAAAACTATGTTTACTCGTCTCCGGCAGTTTTCTAAATATATTTCCACACTTTTGCAACAACAATGACCTCCACTTTGGGAAATTTGGAAAAAGTCGTAAAAGTTCCCTACAGACAGACTCTAGATTGGGTTTGCAAAGCCAGGTATTTACAGAAATTGAAGGATATTGGCGATAAAGATCCGTATGAGATGGGAAAGCACGAATGGACTACGGACTTGAAATGTTATCCTGATATAACTTACCCCGACATCGTCAACCATTTAAAAAACAATGTTAGTGCCTACACTCTGGATGAGCTCAAGGGCTACAAGTCGCTCGAAGCGTACAATTACTTTGTGTGTGGATGGGTACAGGAAATGAAACTGGCTACAATGGAAGATAAATGTGTGCTCATTGCTCGTGTTCGTCACTCTAAGAGATCAACTGATCTGTGTTTGGTGCCATGGGTCATATCAGAGAAGACGGGTCGTGTTTTATCAGGACACTGTACGTGTATGGCAGGCACTGGCGAAATATGTTCACATGTTTCTGCATTGTTGTTTGCCATTGAAGCGGGTGCAAGATGCGGGACAACACGACAGTCACACATGAAAAATCTTACTGGCTACTTCCATCTGCAGTCAAGAAAGTTGGGTACAAAACCTTACAGGACATTAACTTCACATCCGCCAAGACATTGAAGAGAAAGCTAGACAATGCAATCGTATCCGGAGATACATCGGCACCATTAAAACAGAGAAAACTACCGGAGGTACAGAAGGGGACACAAGATGAACTGTCAGACTTGTACAGAGAATTAAAAACCAAACGAAAAATTAAGCCTGTCTTACTTTCTCTGATTCCAGGATATGCTAAAGACTATCGTCCAGAAGCACTTGATAAAAAGTACCCAAAAGTATTTTCAGAACTATATGAATCTAACTATGCAACTGCATAGTTTAGGGTTACTTGATTTAATTCATTCAAATTTTAATAAAATCGTCCAAAAATAAGCGGTGATTGCCTATATTATATATAGAAGGTTATATTTGTGCAACAAAGACGTCAGACGTCGAGCGTTATTAGGTACAAGCACAGGCACAGTAGTTCCTCCTATGTTTTAATATCTATTCTAACCATAACACATTTTATCATCCATACAGAGAGCAACATAATTCAAAGTACCTGTTACAAAATGATCAGAGCAAACATTATAATGTTGTTTTGCTGGATCAGGGGTAAATCCCACTTGATTGATTCTAGCTAGCCACAGGTTGCTCCTTTCTGTCGACAGTTGCTTGGTTTCTTTTCCCTGTTTTACTATAACATTAGGGATATCGTAGTACTTTGTTGTTTTTTGTCCTGAATTGGCGCGGTTTACACAGCCCTAAACGACACGTGTGACCCATTCTCACAAAAATAACAACGGAGGCGTCTTTGGTTACGAGTGTTTGTTTTGACACACAAGATGGCCGACAAGGGAATTGTGGGACGGGTGTGACGTCATCGGAAACCCATGTATAGACCAGGGGAGTCAAACTCATTTTAGCTCAGGGGCCGCATGGAGGAAAATCTATTCCAAAGTGGGCCGAAAGGGTAAAATCATGGTATGATAACTTAAAAATAACTGAGTTTGTTTTCTTTGTTTTACTTTGGCCAAAAATAGAACAAGCACATTCTGAAAATGTACAAATCATGGATAATCCTCTGGACAAAACCCTTCTAGTTTGTTGAAAATTCTGAGGCAATTGGTGCAGTTTGAGAAACCAAATGAGCATAGACTTCGTCTCAGTGTATCTACAAAGCCATGATTAAACTTTTCTGGAATTGAAGGTAAAAACTATTCAAAAGGGTTAAGTTCACTGTTCTCGTGTGTGACAGAGACATTTTGGGGCAACGAGAGTGCCAAAGGACGATGTGTTCGAAGCAGAAGACATAAAACGGCAGGTTTTAGGTTTCATGTGGGTCGAGGAGGAGGGGCCACAGTCACCCTTTATTGTATACCTCTTGCCTGACTCTGGTATAAACCGTGCTTGTCTAACAGAATTGCTATTGTAACATCCAGTGGACACATTTAGAACAGCAGTTTATTTTGTTAAAAAAAAAAAAGCAGCTCATTTTAATATTTGGCAAACTCATCACACGGGCCGAATAAAACCTGTTCACGGGCCTGATGCGGACCGTACGTTTGACACCCGTGGTATAGCCAAAAAGGTCCATAAAACGTTAAGTTATAAGACACAAACAGTACACTGAAATACACAGACTCGGATATAATAATCCAAATAAAATAAAATAGAGACCCATTGTGAACAGCTGGTTTCTGCATGACCTCAGGACAGTTTTAAGAATAAATTCACTAAATCCGATGGAGAAATATTGTTGAGTTAGTGTGCTCAAGGTAGAAAAAACACATTTCCCTTGGCCTATTAAATTAAAGTGCTGGTATCAGTACACATAACCCTATCGCATAAGTAGTTAGCATTAACACTCCATGTTTATGCATGGAAACTTGCAGCAAAAAAGGCACACATGAGTGTACCTATGTATGAAACATTGCACAAAATAAGAATACATAACTTTAGAATAGAAATAGAAATCTATGGAAAGCCATAAAAATCCATTTGGAGTAATGGCAAGTATATATATATAGATTTCTTATTTATATATTTACAGTATGCTATTGTCCTCGACGATGACTCATCACATATAACAACACATCAGATAAGTTGGCCCCCAAAAAATCCCACAAGCTGTAAGTGCTGTAAAAAAATAAGTAATTTGGTGTCATAAACGCTAATTGGTGTGTGCTATGTGAATGTTTAAAAGCCATTAGAGCAGAGGTGTCAAACTAATTTTCATCGTGGGCCACATCACAGTTAAAGCTGCTCTCAGAGGACCACTTTTAATTGTAAAACATACAATCGTGGTCAAAAGTTTACCTTTGTAAAGAACATAATGTCATGGCTGTCTTGAGTTTCCAATAATTTCTACAACTCTTATTTTTTTGTGATAGAGTGATTGGAGCACATACTTGTTGGTCACAAAAAACATTCATGAAGTTTGGTTCTTTTATGAACTTTATGAACCAAATCTGCTAGGTCATAAGTATACGTACAGCTATGTTAATATTTGGTACATATCCCTTGGCAAGTTTTTCTGCAATAAGGCGCTTTTGATAGCCATCCACAAGCTCCTGGCAAGCTTCTGGTTGAGTTTTTGACCACTCCTCTTGACAAAACTGGTGCAGTACATCTAAATTTGTTGGTTTTCTGACATGGACTTGTTTCTTAAGCATTGTCCACACGTTTAAATCACGACTTTGGGAAAGCCATTTTAAAACCTTTGTTCTAGCCTAATTTAGCCATTCCTTTACAACTTTTGACATGTGTTTGGGGTCATTGTCCTGTTGGAACACCCAACTGCGCCCAAGATCCAGCCTCCAGGCTGATGATTTTAGGTTGTCCTGAATAATTTGGAGGTAATCATCCTTTTTCATTCTCCCATTTAGTCTCTGTAAAGCACCAGTTCCATTGGCAGCAAAACAGGCCCAGAGCATAATACTGCCACCACCATGCTTGACAGTAGGGTGGTGTTCCTGGGATTAAAGGCCTCACTTTTTCTTTTCCAAACATATTGCTAGGTAATGTGGCCAAACAGTTCAATTTTTGTTTCATATTTATTAAATGTAAACATATTTATCAACTGATATGACA
Source organism: Nerophis ophidion (assembly GCF_033978795.1). Lineage (NCBI taxonomy): Eukaryota > Metazoa > Chordata > Actinopteri > Syngnathiformes > Syngnathidae > Nerophis > Nerophis ophidion. Next base: position 29,247,245 of record NC_084618.1, on the reverse strand, counting down.
CATGATAGAACAATATTTAATATATTTTCTGCCAAGGCGCATCAATCTTACTACTAAAATCAGTTATGAGCAAAAAATCTAACTATGCAATAGAATCTATCCCTATACATTATCAAAAAATCATTCTACGCGACAAAATAGACGTAAACCTGGAAAATCATGGACGGTTACGACTTGCTTGTATGTGGCTCGGTCAACGATATTGGTATCAAGACTCTCCCGGATAAATATACTTTGTTTTTGCTGGGGTAAAGTTGCATTTCATGATTTCACTTTGCGTCTACAGCCATGTTTGTAATTGCCTAATTGTTATTGCACAGGCTGTTTACGAATAGCGTGTTTTCACCAACCTTTTTCAAAATATAACTATAGATGACAACGTTTACAGTGGGGCAAAAAATTATTTAGCCAGCCACCGATTGTGCAAGTTCTCCCACTTAAAATGATGACAGAGGTCTGTAATTTTCATCATAGATACACTTCAACTGTGAGAGACAGAATGTGAAAAAAAAAATCCAGGAATTCACATTGTAGGAATTTTAAAGAATTTATTTGTAAATTATGGTGGAAAATAAGTATTTGGTCAACCATTTAAAGCTCTCACTGATGGAAGGAGCTTTTGGTTCAAAATCTCACGGTACATGGCCCCATTCATTCTTTCTTTAACACGGATCAATCGTCCTGTCCCCTTAGCAGAAAAACAGCCCTAAAGCATGATATTTCCACCCCCATGCTTCACAGTAGGTGTGGTGTTCTTTGGATGCAACTCAGTATTCTTCTTCCTCCAAACACGACGAGTTGAATTTATACCAAAAAGCTCTATTTTGGTTTCATCTGACCACATGACATTCTCCCAATCCTCTGCTGTATCATCCTTGTATCCATTTTGGTATAAACACCAGAACACCATACCTACTGTGAGGCATGGGGGTGGAAACATCCTGCTTTGGGGCTGTTTTTCTGCTAAGGGGACAGGACGATTGATCCGTGTTAAGGAAAGAATGAATGGGGCCATGTATTGTGAGATTTTGAGCCAAAAGCTCCTTCCATCAGTGAGAGCTTTGAATGGTTGACCCAATACTTATTTTCCACCATAATTTACAAATAAATTCTTTAAAATTCCTACAATGTGAATTCCTGGATTTTTTTTCACATTCTGTTTCTCACAGTTGAAGTGTACCTATGATGAAAATTACAGACCTCTGTCATCATTTTAAGTGGGAGAACTTACACAATCGGTGGCTGACTAAATACTTTTTTGCCTCACTGTATGTGCTGAAAGCTTCATTTATGATTGCTGCCTTTTGTAAAAGCTTAACTTTAGGTTGTGTTTTATTTATATAGAGTTGTTTATTAAACTCTTGTGGCGTTTTAAAAACTCCAAAAAAAGATAAAATATAAATAATATCAAGGTAATACTTAATTAAATATGAAATAATAAATGTTAAAAGTATATCAAACAAGTGATCATTGCAAATTTTTGCGTTCTTCAATTCTGCTCCCTTGGACAGGACTGCTTGCCACCAATCTTGACATCTTTTTCCCTTCTTGAATTATTTTCAAGGAAGAAACTTTTATCATTTTTGTGATTTGAACGTAGGGCTGGGCGATATATTGATATACTCAATATTTTGCAGGTCTGTCTCTGTGCGGTATAGAAACTGACTATTGTGAAATTCGAGTATACATTCTCACGCAGTTGCTTTTAGCTGGGGGCATTACACTGCATGCGTTTCCCACTCTTTCTTGTCTCTCCTTCTCACAGAGACGTAAACCAAGCCCACCTTTTTACACACATTACATACTCTCATGTGTGCAACATCACACGCTCCCGCGGAGCAGACAGGTAGCAACATGGTAACGTTAGCTGTGATGGTAACGGTGAGGTGCGGGTGGTAATACGAGAGAAAGAAGGTGCGAATCTCGGTAACAAATGGAGGACGAATTAATTACCAAAAAAAACAACACAGGATCCATCGTGGTTTGACTTCAAGCGGGAATATGTTCAATGTTTATGCGACAAAAGCGTTGCTACCAAAAGTGGCAGCACTGCTAATGTAGCATCATTTAAAAAGTCACCCGCTAGAGCAGGGGTTACCAAGGCGGTGCCTGCAGGCACCAGGTAGCCCGTGAGGACCAGATGAGTAGCCCGCTGGCCTGTTCTAAAAATAGCTCAAATAGCAGCACTTACCAGTGAGCTGCCTTTATTTTATTTAACTTCATTTATTTACTAGCACGCTGGTCTGGCTTTGCTCGAGATTTTTAATTCTAAGAGAGACAAAACTCAAATAGAATTTGAAAATCCAAGAAAATATTTTAAAGACTTGGTCTTCACTTGTTTAAATAAATTCATTTATTTTTTTTACTTTGCTTCTCATAACTTTCAGAAAGACAATTTCAGAGAAAAAAATACAACCTTAAAAACGATTTTAGGATTTTTAAACACGTATACCTTTTTACCTTTTAAATTCCTTCCTCTTCTTTCCTGACAATTTAAATCAATGTTCAAGTATTTTTCTTTTTTATTGTAAAGAATAATAAATACATTTTAATTAAAGTCTTCATTTTAGCTTCTGTTTTTTCGATGAAGAATATTTGTGAAATATTTCTTCAAACTTATTATGATTAAATTTCCCCAAAAATATTCTGGCAAATCTAAAAAAATCTGTATAATCAAATTTAAATCTTATTTCAAAGTCTTTTGAATTTCTTTTAAATTTTTTGTTCTGGAAAATCTATAAGAAATAATGATTTGTCTTTGTTAGAAATATTGCTTGGTCCAATTTGTTATATATTATATCAAAATGCAGATTGGATTTTAACCTATTTAAAACATGTCATCAAAATTCTAAAATTAATCTTAATCAGGAAAAATTACTAATAATGTTCCATAAATTATTTTTTTTATTTTTTCAGAATGATTCGCATTAGCTAGTTTTTCTCTTCATTTTTTTCGGTTGAATTTTAAAGAGTCGAAATTGAAGATAAACTATGTTTCAATTTTTTTTTTTTTTTCGTGTTTTCTCCTCTTTTAAACCGTAAAATCAACTGTTTTTTTTCATCATTTATTCTTTACAAAAAACCTTCCGTAAAAGGAAAAAAAATGTACGACGGAATGACAGACAGAAATACCCATTTTTTTATATATTTATATAGATTTATTTATTAAAGGTAAATTGAGCAAATTGGCTATTTCTGGCAATTTATTTAAGTGTGTATCAAACTGGTAGCCTTTCGCATTAATTAGTACCCAAGAAGTAGCTCTTGGTTTCAAAAAGGTTGGTGACCCCTGCGCTAGAGAATGAGTGCTTGAAACTCTGCATCTACACTGTCTCAGTGTCCATTTCTCTGTTGATGCAATTGTTGTTGACTGAAGCACTGATATCAACCAAAGCTCCTCATCCCATCCCCCGGATTGTAAATATTGTAAATAATTCAATGTATATACTATGATGATTAACCTGTGTGATGACTGTCTTATACTGATAGTATATATTTGTACCATGAATTGATTAACGTGGACCCTGACTTAAACAAGTTGATAAACTCATTCGGGTGTTACCATTTAGTGGTCAATTGTACGGAATATGTACTGAACTGTGCAATTTTACTAATAAAAGTTTCAATCGATCAATCAAAAACGTCTCCGGCCGATGCCACACCAACAAAATACCGAAGCAACTATTTCCAGATCAACACCGTATGAAAAAAAAAAAGTCAACAACTGAAGGAGATAACGTCCGCTGGAACCTATTATGCAACTCTTTTTTTAGATAACGGTTATTTGAAATATGTTGTGTGACATCATGCACAGAAGTGCACTTTATTTGTTTTAAACTATTGTAGTGCCGTTCTGTACAAAAAAGTGCACTTTAATTTAGTGTTGTTTTGATATGTCATCTTGGTGACATGCTCAAAAGTGCACTAATAGCTTGTTTTAAAATGTCTCCGACAATCTTGCACTTTCTGTTTTGGAAATGACATGAATGTCTGTGCCACTGCGTAATAACTGTTTAATAAATACAGTATTGACTTAGTTGTGATTAACCTCTGTACATGGAAGTTTAAAATGAGCATATATTAATGTAGTATGAACAAAAATATTTAATGTAGACACATGGAATTATCATACTGGCGTGATTATATGCATCAAGTGTTAATACAAGGCTAAGGCAAAATATCGAGATATATATCGTGTATCGTGACATGGCCTAACAATATAGAGATATTAATAAAAGGCCATATCGCCCAGCCTTATTTGAACGGTTCCAACAGCCTTAAATGGGAACTGCACTTTTTTGAAATTTTGCCTCTCATTCACAATCATTATGAGAGACAAGAATACACGTCTTTTTTTTTTTTAGGATTTTAAAGATGATAAACACCTAGAAGATGTGGCGAATGGGAGTCATCGTTGTAGCCTTCAAAATCCTCCATCGATGTTTTGTAAACACACTTCGAGTCCAGACTGCAAGACAGACATGTTCATAACAATATGTAATATGTACAATATCTACTGCAGGGTTTCCCACACATTTATTTATGGCTATCCACCACGAAAGAATTACGGCCGCCAAAAATAAAATAAAAATAAAATAAAATAAATAAATAAATACTTTTTTTTTTTTTTTTTTTTTTGCTTTTGACTCGCTCGACCGCTCATAAAAGCAAAGGGACTGTGTCTGTGAATGGAGCTTGTAGTTACATATTATAGAAATATGTAAATATTATATAAATATGTACATAAAGTGTTGTAATTATATTCCAACTCCGCGTTCTTCTTGGTCATTGCCGCCGCCGCCGCCGCTACCACTCCCCAAAAAGTGCAGTTGCCCCTTAAGTAAAGGGCATTCTTCTTCGAGAAAGGCAAAATGCCGCCCAGAACGCTATTAAAACAGATGCTCGCTGGCCCACATATTAAATGAGCTGGATGTGACGCCAAGTGAATACAACCTTATTGTAGAATTTATTTGAAAAAGGGTCATATTCACCAAAAAAATGGGATAACAAATGCATCACATAATAAAATTATATTTAGTTAAGGAGAACTACAGCTACATAGAATAATATTTTTTCTGTCAAAATGCATTTAGCAAGAAAGATTATTTCCAGGCTGTCGTGGGCTACATCAAATGATGTGGCGGGAATTAGAGCGTTCTGCCTGGCCACGAACCGTCTTCTATCGCTTGTCCCTTTTGGGGTGTTGGAGCCTATCCCAGCTGCACACAGGCGCAAGGCAAGTCGCCACCTCAATGCAGGGCCAACACAGATTGACAGACAACATTCACACTCACATTCACACACTAGGGCCAATTTAGTGTTGCCAGTCATTCTATCACCAGGTGCATGTCTTTGGAGTTGGGAGGAAGCCGGAGTACCCGGAGGGAACCCACGCAGTCATGGGGAAAACATGCAAACTCCACACAGAAAGATCCCGAGCCCAGAATCGAACCCACCTTTGTATTGTGAGGCACACATACTAACCCCTGTGTCGCCGTGCTGCCCCAACTTTGACCTGCAACTCCAATATGGTTTTTCTCCGGACCTGAAATATCATCGACACATTATCCTCGTTTGGGTAAGTTGCTGAAAGTAACCAGCTCAAGTGACTCTCATCTGGTCAGTATTTATCTTAAAGGGGAACATTATCACCAGACCTATGTATGTGTCAATATATACCTTGATGGTGCAGAAAAAAGACCATGTATTTTTTTAACCGATTTCCGAACTCTAAATGGGTGAATTTTGGCGAATTAAACGCCTTTCTGTTTATCGCTCTTTTTGCGATGACGTCAGAACGTGACGTCTCTGAGGTAATACAGCCGCCGTTTTCATTTTCAACACATTGCAAACATTGGGTCTCAGCTCTGTTATTTTCCGTTTTTTCGACTATTTTTTGGAACTTTGGAGACATCATGCCTCGTCGGTGTGTTGTCGGAGGGTGTAACAACACTAACGGAGGGATTCGAGTTGCACCACTGGCCCGAACATGTGAAAGTGTCTGCCGCCAGACCCCCATTGAATGTGCTAGAGTGTCTCCACATTTTACCCGCGATGACAGACATGGTACAGAGATGTATGGATAACCTGCAGATGCATTTGCAACGATAAAGTCAACGAAATCCCAAAGGTGAGTTTTGTTGATGTTGACTTATGTGCTAATCAGACATATTTGGTTGCGGCGTGACTGCCAGCTAATTGATGCTAACATGCTATGCTAATCGACGCTAACATGCTATTTACCGGCGGTGCTAAAGCAGACATGGCACAGAGATGTATGGATAACCTGCAGATGCATTTGCAACAATAAAGTCAACGAATTCACAAAGGTGAGTTTTGTTGATGTTGACTGTCAGCTAATTGATGCTAATATACTACGCTAATGGATGCTAACATGCTATTTACCGGCGGTGCTAAAGCAGACATGGCACAGAGATGTATGGATAACCTGCAGATGCATTTGCAACTATATTACGTTTCCTTCCACCCACATTTAATGCGAAAAAAACACTTACCAATCAAAGGATTTAAGGTGCTCCAGTGTCACAAGATGCGAAAGTCCTGATCGTTTGGTCCGCACATTTTACCGGCGATGCTAACGCAGCTATTCGGCCATGCTATGGCTCTGAATAGCGTCAATAGCTATTCGCGCAATAGCTTCAGTTTCTTCTTCAATACTTTCATACTCCAACCATCCGTTTCAATACATGCGTAATCTGTTGAATCGCTTAAGCCGCTGAAATCCCAGTCTGAATCCGAGCTAATGTCGCTATAGCTTGCTGTGCTATTCGCCATTGTTTGTTTACATTGGCAGCACTGTATGACGTCACAGGGAAATGGATAGTCGCATCTCAAATAGCGAAAATCAAGCACTTTAAAGCTTTTTTTAGGGATATTCCGGGACCGGTAAAATTTTGAAAAAAAATTCAAAAAATACAACAAGCTACTGGGAACTGATTTTTATTGTTTTTAACCCTTTTGAAATTGTGATAATGTTCCCCTTTAAAGAGGCTGAGAAACGAAGAGAAACCCCTCGGCTGCACCACAATTGAATCGCAAGGGTTGATGTATTGTCTGGTATATGTGTGTTAGTCTGCTCCAGTGCAGTGTGTGTGTGTGTGTGTGTGTGTGTGTGTGTGTGTGTGTGTGTGTGTGTGTGTGTGTGTGTGTTCAGTGTCAAGAGGATGACGACAAACTGACAGCAGAGACAAGATGATCTTTGTGTGTGCAGAGTGGTACCAATCCTTGCTGCTTGAGGCCATTTACTCACAAGGACGCTGCCGCTTATCCTCCTTTGCTCTTTGTGATTGCTTCTCTCCAGTCTGCAGGCAAAGTGGAGAGTTTTATTGGGCCTCATGCTTTCATGCCAAACAGCTGTCGTCTGCCGAGCGCTCCGAATTCATCTCTGCAGATCTGACTGTTTTTCACTCCTGTTTTCTCTGTTCGGATGCTGGCTTGATGTTTGCGGGCGCTGACACGCTGGGTATTTATAGCACCTGGCGGCTGCGTCGTCTGTTAGTTTCCACCCAAGGTGAACCTGCTGTCTGCCTGTCACTTTGCTTCCACGCTGTTGAAACGTTCACTTTACGAAAAAGGGTCTTGAGATGGAACGCCATAAAAATATCAGTGAATTGCTGTGGCCAGAAGTGGAATGAGACGACCGCTTTGAACAGAATCTTTGTTTTTTACTACTTGGTCCGTCTCAGTGAGCCAGGTTCTTCTAGAAGCTGATGCACTGAGTCAGTTCAACCGCCTCTGTACTATGTCGTCATGTCCAAAAAAGAGGGAGCGGCTCTCAACAAGGGACAGGAAACGGTGCCAGTGGTCCTTGGCGTAATAAGGGAAGGAACAGGAGGGGTGGCAAAAATGGGGTGTGTTATTTCCCTGCTTTGGATGCTCGTCAATCCAACGCAACAAACAAGTGTGTCTGTAGTAGAGCTGGAAGATATGGCTGAAAACTGTATCACGATATTAGTTTTTTATTTAGCTCAAAAAGGTTCATTATCTCTTTTTTAGGGTTGTACGGTATACCGGTATTGGTATAGTACCGCAATAGTAATGAATCATATTCGATAATACACCGCCTCTAAAATGTACCTTGTCCTCCACCCGTCGTCTTCAGCCTCAATTTGTCATGCAGACGAGCATGTTCCGCAGTGCACAATCACGGAGTCCTTAAAAGCAGACACAGTGTGCAGACAGAAAATGGAGAATGGACACATTTTGGCTTAAAGTAGGGGTGTCAAACTCAAATACAGAGTGGGCCAAAATTTTAAACGGAACAAAGCCGCGGGCCAAGGTTGAACAAATTAACCTTCTAATAGGGACCCAAACAAGTTTTGCATTAAATATTGAACAAGCAAGGCTTATATAACTTTAGTGACATGCAAAATCCAGTTTCTAATAATAATAATAATAATTAAAAAAATATCAATGGCATATCAAATAAAATTTAAACAAAAATGTTATGCCTTTTTTTCTATTTGCAATCTTCTGAGGTAAATATCAATTTTTTTCCACAGGCTAATAATACATTTATTTGAAAATAAAATTTGGCCCGCAGGCAAGTGTTTGACACCCATGGTTTAAAGATTAAGGTAAAGTTATAACACTGAAACGCCCTCAGGAAGAGGTGCTTCAAGACATGGCCAGCTAGCGGCTAATGTCTATCCGCAGTTAAAAGAGTTGTAAGTACATTTTTTTCCACTAATCTTTATCTCCATGGAGACACATCAAGTACATTTATTTCAAGAAACATCCCTGTAGAACGAATGGTAGCTATAAATGCTTCATGGCACACGAAAGTCATGGCAATGGAAGTGTTCAGAATGGTCTATAACAGAAATATTCAAGACAAGACTTCATTATGTCCGATTATTAACCTTCAAGGCGATCATTTTGACTTTAAACACACTACACACATGTGAATGAAGGCCATGCTTAGTCAACAGCCATACATGTCACACTACGGGTGGCTGTTTGAACAACGCTAACACTGTCATAAACATGTGCCATATGGTGAAATTATGTTAAACAACAATGACAAACACATTTTGGGAGAATATTTGCTCCGCAACACAACATAAACACTACAGAACAAATTCCCAGAATTCCCTGCAGCACCAAATCTTCCGGGATGCTACAATATAAACAAACGCCATAGGTAGAGCTACACCAAACATCCACTTTAATGATACAAAGTACAGGAGCTATCTAGTAGATACTGCAATGATTACGTCGATATTTTTTCGCATCACAAAATCTTCTTTCGTTTTTTTATTTTTATTTGTATCATATTTATAAACTCAGGAAATATGTCCCCGGACACATGAGGACTTTGAATGACCATTGTATGATCCTGTAACTACTTGGTATCTGATTGATACCTAAAATTGTGATATCATCCAAAACTGATGTAAAGTATCTAACAACAGAATAATAAGTGATTGTTACTATTTAACAGAAGTGTAGATAAAACATGTTGAAACAGGAAATAAGCAGATTTTAACAGTAAATGAACAAGTAGATTAATAATTCATTTTCCACCATGTGTCCTTAATAATGTTGACGCAATATGTTATTGCATATGTCAGCAGCTAAATTAGGAGCCTTTGTTTGTTTACTTACTACTAAAAGACAAGTTGTCTTGTATGTTCACTATTTTATTTAAGGACAAACATGCAATAAAAAACATATAACTAATGTTATACGTTTTTTTGTTAAAATAAAGCCAATAGTGACATTATTTGTGAAATACCTTTTGGTACCGGTACCGAAATGTTGGTATCGGGACAACTCGAGTCTTCTTATTCATATACTTTTCAAATGTTCTTGTAATCAGACAATATTTTAGGTTTATTAGATGGAACTTTTACCTGACATGTTTCGACTGTCATCTGCAGTCTTCTTAAGAAGGGTCACCTGACCACTGTGACGTGTTGCTTATCAGCTGTGTTTATAAGCCTGGCCAACCTGGCAGCCCGGTCATGTCTACCTTCCCTCACTCGTGAACAAGACTCCTAGGTACTTGAACTCCTCCACTTGGGGCAGGGTCTCCTACCCAACCCGGAGATGGCATTCCACCCTTTTCTGAGCGAGAACCGTGGACTCGGACTTGGAGGTGCTGATTCTCATTCCGGTCGCTTCGCTGCGAACCGATCCAGTGGGAGCTGAAGATCCCGGCCGGATGAAGCCATCAGGACCACATCATCTGCAAAAAGCAGAGACTTAATCCCGCGGCCACCAAACCGGAACCCCTCAACAACGCCTTGACTGCGCCTTGAAATTCTGTCCGTAAAAGTTATGAACAGAATCGGTGACAAAGGACAGCCTTGGCGCAGTCCAACCCTCACTGGAAACATGTCCGACTTACTGCCGGCAATGCGGACCAAGCTCTGACACTGATCGTACAGGGAGCGGTCCGCCACAATCAGACATTCCGGTACCCCATAGTCTCTAAGCACTCCCCACAGGATTTCCCGATGGACATGGTCGAATGCCTTCTCCAAGTCCACAAAGCACATGTAGACTGGTTGGGCAAACTCCCATGCACCCTCAAGGACCCTGCCGAGAGTATAGAGCTGGTCCACAGTTCCACGACCAGGACGAATACCACACTGTTCTTCCTGGATCTGAGGTTCGACTACCCGGCGTAGCCTCCTCTCCAATAAACCTGAATAAACCTTACCGGGAAGGCTGAGGAGTGTGATCCCACGATAGTTGGAACACACCGGATAGCTGTTACTTTTTTGCGCTCGCTCTCCCAGTACTTTCGCGGCTACTATCCGCCGACCGCCATGTTGCTGTAGGGAGGAAAAGCGGAACGACACACATTGCGGAAATAACATTATTCTCCGTGCGTCGGCTAAATACAAATATATTCCACAACCCCAAACATGTCTTTTTCAAAGCCTGCAGTGAAGAGAAGGGTTAGTGATGTGCAAAGAAAATTCCAGGAAAAGTGGGAAATGCAATATTTTTTTGTTGAGCACAGTGGCACTCCGACGTGTCTTATTTGCACAGAGAAAGATGCGGTGCACGAGGAATACAAATTGAAACATCATTATAAGGGATGTCCTGATCCAGGTTTTTGCACTTCCGATCCGATGCCGATATTGTTTTTGCGCCTCCGATCTGATACCGATACTGGCCTATCCGAGCATGTATTAAAGTTTAAAGATATTTAGCCTAATTAGTTGTCAGATTCATGTTGAAAAGGGTTTTAGTACTCTTGATAACAACTAGCCAGCTGAATTAGGTGAGTTTGAATAATACACAATAGTTGGTATTCAAGGATAAACACAAACTAGAAAAAATTATACATATCAAACAGAAATGGCATCATTAAACAGTAAAAAAGTGAACAGCATAAAGTGCAAATAATGCTGTAAACATTATTAAAAAAAAGCAAAACACACAAACAACCTGAGTGTGATAAAGTGTCTTTAACTCAGCATTAATACTTGCTCTTGAACAAGTGTAAACTTGAAAAAAAAAAAAAACAACTATCAACACACTCCTTTCAAATGAGTACCCCAGTCAGGGGGGGGGCAAACAATTGAAGTCCAAGCATAATGGGGTGATTCTTTATAACAAAGACGAGCACTTCAAAATGCTCAGGTGTCAGCCTGCTCCTGTGTTCATCTATGATGAGTGCTAAAAACCCTCTCACTCTCAAAAGTCATTAAAAATTTCTTACAACTTTACCACCACCCTTGACTTTATTGTGGCATGTTTTGCACTCCACCTCTTCATCTTTTTCGTTTTATAGGGTAAAGTAATCCCACGCAGCTGCCATTTTTACCGTAACTTTTAATACACACGGCCGTCTTAACAGTTAGAACACAGACCTCTGGATGTATTGAAGGTGTGCTGGAAAATGCGTAACGGAGCGTAGGGAGCAGCAGAAGAGTGGAATGTATTATTTTAATCGGTGCGTTGGAAAATACGGACCGGATTTTAAAAAAAAAACTGGATCTGGATCGGCATTTTCCCATGCCTTGCCGATACTCATTTTTTGGCAAATATCGGCGGCCGATCCGATCCAAATATCGGATCGGGACAACCCTAATCATTATACAACTAGACATGCTGAGGACTATGCAACATTTTTTTAAAGAAATCTTTTCTCGCGGCCCAGCCTCAACCAGACTCTGCATCCAGTGGCCCCCAGGTAAATTGAGTTCTGAGACCCCTGGCATAGAGGATGTCTTCATCTTGCTTGTAGCTGTCAAATCTGCAAGACACAGCTAGAATTTGCCATCAACATGCATTGTCACGATCTAACGATTAAAAGCTCTAACATCTGCCAAATTTGTATCGTCAATATCGTGCAACTCTACTTGGTAGAATTAGGAAAGTTTGTGTTCCACTGTAGTCAATTAATTTAAAAGCAAATTCAGCATCATCCTAACATGGAGGGCTGCATGTAATCACTTGGCACATATACGCATGATAAACCCAACTCCTGACATTTTGCCCGTTACAGCATAAGCTCACACGCTGGTATTTATTTTGTGGTATTAGTTCAGTTTTTTCTACTTTACTATGACTTTTTTTTTTACCATCCCTGCTAAAAGTACTTTGACACTGGAGGCGTCAACACGCCGTTGCCCTTGTTGTTTTGTAGGTGAGAACCAGGCCCTGTGGCCTCCCCCTTTTGTGAAGAACTCATGACAGTCACTTTGTGTCCTCATTTGGGGAAGTGGATGCTTCTGCTTTGTTGGTCTGTGTTTAGCGTGTAGGACAATTGAATGACCCAGACCTCCAGGCTCTCTCCATATATTCAATATGCTGTTGCTCCCCCACTTAAATCCGCCTTATGGAACCACTATGAGGCAGTGTCTGTTGAGTATTATAGTAGTAATGTGTGGTAAATACTGTAGGGAAGGATGGGGGCTGAATGTGCTTTAGGGCCAGTGCAGTGTCTCGCCTTCCACCAGTCGTTTCATAATTTTGTAGACAAACTTCAGTAAAACCAACATGGTCATTCAGGCTTTCCCCCGGATTGCCAATACAATTGGGTGTGGGTGTGGTCAATATGTCATATAATTAGCATAATTGGTAATGAGGCATATATTTTATTTTAAAAAAGGCAAAAAAACTGTATACATTCATTTAAAAATATCTGTATTTAGCATCAAAATACAGCATCTTATATTATATCGTGCTCTAGTTTTCAAATGTTGCTGCTTTTTGTCCAATGCAACAGACAGTACACATATCTACAGCAAGTTTCCATAGTGAACAGTGTCTAGCATGTAACTTAGGGAAAAGGATTGGCTCTAAGGGCTGGGTCTTGGCTGACGTGCGAAGCGGGAATGGACGCGTTTCGCGGCAAGAGCAGGGGACGCAACCTCGGTATTACCGCCAACCCCCACACACTTTCCCTCCTTGAACGCAAACCACTCTCAGAATTTTGACATTAATCTACATTTTGTAGATTACTGTGTGCGGGCATGTTTTGGATATAATAAGTATTATATTACAAACCCCGTTTCCAGATGAGTTGGGAAATTGTGATAGACGTAAATATAAACAGAATACAATGATTTGCAAATCCTTTTCAGCCCATATTCAATTGAATGCAATACAAAGACAAGATATTAAGATATTTGATGATCAAACTAATAAACTCTATTTTTTTTTTGCAAATTATAATTAACTTAGAGTTTCATGGCTGCAACACGTGCCAAAGTAATTGGGAAAGGGCATGTTCACCACTGTGTTACATCACCTTTTCTTTTAACAACACTCAATAAACGTTTGGGAACTGAGGAAACTAATTGTTGAACCTTTGAAAGTGGAATTCAATCAATCAATCAATGTTTACTTATATAGCCCTAAATCACTAGTGTCTCAAAGGGCTGCACAAACCACCACGACATCCTCGGTAGGCCCACATAAGGGCAAGGAAAACTCACACCCAGTGGGACGTCGGTGACAATAATGACTATGAGAACCTTAGAGAGGAGGAAAGCAATGGATGTCGAGCGGGTCTAACATGATACTGTGAAAGTTCAATCCACAATGGATCCAACACAGTCGCAAGAGTCCAGTCCAAAGCGGGTCCAACTCAGCAGAGAGAGTCCCGTTCACAGCGGAGCCACCAGGAAACCATCCCAAGCGGAGGCGGATCAGCAGCGCAGAGATGTCCCCAGCCGATACACAGGCAAGCAGTACATGGCCACCGGATCGGACCGGACCCCCTCCACAAGGGAGAGTGAGACATAGAAGAAAAAGAAAAGAAACAGCAGATCAACTGGTCTAAAAAGGGAGTCTATTTAAAGGCTACAGCATACAAATGAGTTTTAAGGTGAGACTTAAATGCTTCTACTGAGGTGGCATCTCGAACTGTTACCGGGAGGGCATTCCAGAGTACTGGAGCCCGAACGGAAAACGCTCTATAGCCCGCAGACTTTTTTTGGGCTTTGGGAATCACTAATAAGCCGGAGTCCTTTGAACGCAGATTTCTTGCCGGGACATATGGTACAATACAATCGGCAAGATAGGATGGAGCTAGACCGTGTAGTATTTTATACGTAAGTAGTAAAACCTTAAAGTCACATCTTAAGTGCACAGGAAGCCAGTGCAGGTGAGCCAGTACAGGCGTAATGTGATCAAACTTTCTTGTTCTTGTCAAAAGTCTAGCAGCCGCATTTTGTACCAACTGTAATCTTTTAATGCTAGACATGGGGAGACCCGAAAATAATACGTTACAGTAGTCGAGGCGAGACGTAACAAACGCATGGATAATGATCTCAGCGTCTTTAGTGGACAGAATGGAGCGAATTTTAGCGATATTACGGAGATGAAAGAAGGCCGTTTTAGTAACGCTTTTAATGTGTGCCTCAAAGGAGAGAGTTGGGTCGAAGATAATACCCAGATTCTTTACCGTGTCGCCTTGTTTAATTGTTTGGTTGTCAAATGTTAGAGTTGTATTATTAAATAGAGTTCGGTGTCTAGCAGGACCGATAATCAGCATTTCCGTTTTTTTGGCGTTGAGTTGCAAAAAGTTAGCGGACATCCATTGTTTAATTTCATTAAGACACGCCTCCAGCTGACTACAATCCGGCGTGTTGGTCAGCTTTAGGGGCATGTAGAGTTGGGTGTCATCAGCATAACAGTGAAAGCTAACACCGTATTTGCGTATGATGTCACCTAGCGGCAGCATGTAGATGCTGAAGAGTGCAGGGCCAAGGACCGAACCCTGGGGAACTCCACACGTTACCTTAACGTAGTCCGAGGTCACATTGTTATGGGAGACACACTGCATCCTATCAGTAAGATAAGAGTTAAACCAAGACAGGGCTAAGTCTGACATACCGATTCGTGTTTTGATACGTTCTAATAAAATATTATGATCGACGGTATCGAAAGCAGCGCTAAGATCGAGGAGCAGCAACATAGATGACGCATCAGAATCCATCGTTAGCAATAGATCATTAGTCATTTTTGCGAGGGCTGTCTCCGTCGAGTGATTTGCCCTGAAACCGGATTGAAAGGTTTCACATAGATTGTTAGACGCTAAGTGTTCATTTAACTGCTCCGCAACAATTTTTTCGAGGATTTTTGAAATGAAGGGAAGGTGAGACACCGGTCGGTAGTTTACCATGAGGTCAGGATCGAGGTTAGGTCTTTTAAGGAGAGGATGAATAACCGCTTTTTTGAATGCTAGGGGAACAGTGCCCGAGGAAAGTGATAAGTTTATAATATTTAGCACTGATGGACCTAATAATACAAAGAGCTCCTTGATCAGTTTCCCAGGAAGAGGGTCAAGTAAACATGTTGTTTGTTTTATTCCATTTACACGTTGTAACAATTCCTCTAATGTTATTTCCTCAAAACGAGAGAAACTATTTTGGAGGGCAGTATCCGCCGTATATACAATCGTGTCAGTGTTAATAGAACCCCGTTGTAGCTGGGACGCATTGTCTTTAATCTCCTTTCTAATGACTTCAATTTTCTTACTAAAGAATTGCATAAAGTCATCAGCTGAGTGGGTGGAGCTACTGGAAGGAGTCCCTTGTTGGGTTAGCGATGCTACCGTACTAAACAAAAATTTAGGATCGTTTTTATTACGGTGGATGAGATTTGAGTAATAATTAGCTTTAGCTAAGGTAAGCATGCGTTTATAAGTTATTAAACCATCACTAAATGCTTGATGGTGCACCTCAAGTTTAGTCGTGCGCCATTTGCGTTCCAGCTTTCTGCATAATAATTTCTGAGCTCTAGTTTCTTCTGTAAACCACGGGGTGCGCTTTTTTGGAGCCTTTTTTAACTTTAGCGGTGCTATGTTATCAATGGTTTCGCGCAGGGCGTCGTTAAAATTGTTAGTGAGGTTATCAATAGAGCCCACATACTTTGGGAATGGTGCCATTACCGAGGGCAGTAGGTCAGCAAGAGTTGTCGTTGTGGCCGTATTAATGTTGCGGCTGCTATAGCAGTTATTATTATTATTAGTTTGACGAACATGCGTCTGAACCTCGAATTTTATAAGGTAATGATCGGACAATACTTTAGTATACGGGAGTATCGTAACTTTGGAAGCGGTGATCCCCTTGACAAGCACTAGGTCTATCGTATTACCGTTGCGATGCGTGGGTTCATTTATTATTTGTGTGAGACCACAGCTATCAATTATACTCTGGAGCGCTACGCACGGTGGGTCCGATGGGGTATTCATGTGGATATTAAAGTCCCCCATTATGATTATATTTATTATAATTATTTCCCATTCTTGTTTTATGTACAGCTTCAGTCGTTCAACAGTCCGGGGTCTCCGCTGTCGTATTTTACGCTTCATAATGCGCCACACATTTTCGATGGGAGACAGGTCTGGACTGCAGGCGGGCCAGGAAAGTACCCGCACTCCTTTTTTACGAAGCCACGCTGTTGTAACACGTGCTGAATGTGGTTTGGCATTGTCTTGCTGAAATAAACAGGGGCGTCCATGAAAAAGACGGCACCTGTTTGTACCTTTCAGCATTAATGGTGCCTTCACAGATGTGTAAGTTACCCATGCCTTGGGCACTAATGCACCCCCATACCATCACAGATGCTGGCTTTTGAACTTTGCTTGGATAACTGTCTGGATGGTTCGCTTCCCCTTTGGTTCGGATGACACACTGTAGAATATTTCCAAAAACAATTTGAAATGTGGACTCATCAGACCACAGAACACTTTTCCACTTTGCATCAGTCCATCTTAGAGGATTTCGGGCCCAGAGAAGCCGGCGGCGTTTCTGGATGTTGTTGATAAATGGCTTTGGCTTTGCATAGTATAGCTTTAACTTGCACTTACAGATGTAGCGACCAACTGTATTTAGTGACAGTGGTTTTCCGAAATGTTCCTGAGCCCATGTGGTGATATCCTTTAGAGATTGATATCGTTTTTTGATACACTGCCGTCTGAAGGATCGAAGGTCACGGTCATTCAATGTTGGTTTACGTAGAGTGATTGCTCCAGATTCTCTGAACATTTTGATGATATTATAGACCGTAGATGTTGAAATCCCTAAATTTCTTGCAATTGCACTTTGAGAAATGTTGTTCTTAAACTGTTTGACTCTTTGCTCACGCAGTTGTGGACAAAGGGGTGTACCTCGCCCCATCCTTCCTTGTGAAAGACTGAGCATTTTTTGGGAAGCTGTTTTTATACCCAATCATGGCACCCACCTGTTCCCAATTAGCCTGCACACCTGTGGGATGTTCTAAATAAGTGTTTGATGAGCATTCCTCATTTTTATCAGTATTTATTGCCACTTTTCCCAACTTGTTTGTCACGTGTTGCTGACATCAAACTCTGAAGTTAATGATTATTTGCAAAAAAAAACAAAAAATTTGTCAGTATGAACATCAAATATGTTGTCTTTGTAGCATATTCAACTGAATATGGGTTGAAAAAGATTTGCAAATCATTGTAATCTGTTTATATTTACATCTAACACAATTTCCCAACTCATATGGAAACGGGGTTTGTAAGTATGTCCACATTGCAGACATGCCGCCATACTTGCCAACCCTCCCGAATTTTCCGGGAGACTCCCGAATATCAGTGCCTCTCCCGAAAATCTCCCGGGACAACAATTCTCCCGAATTTCTCCCGATTTCCAGCCGGACCTGAGTGAGCACAGCCTGTCTTCAAGTCCACTTGTCGTCCGTATAAACAGCATGCTGGCCCAGTTATGTTACAACATCTACGGCTTTTGGAGCTCAGTGCGCAACTGCACACACAACAAGAAAGAGACTACTATGTTAGTCTCCGTTATCCATAGGTTTATCTATAACCCATAAAGTAGGCAGGCACGGAGCTATTTCTCAGCATGTGTTTATTCCAGTCGGCATGTTAATACACTGACACACAACATCCGGATTCCCATCATGCATTGCTTCAAAACTACAGCAAATAGTAATGTCCAAAAAAGATATTGACAGAGAATAGAACGAGGATGGACAATTCAACACTAATCTCACTCCTTTCCTGCAAACTTAAATTTTACATATGCTGCCCATACCTGTGCTCCTTCAAAGGCTGCTACTGGCAGCAAAGCATTGTACTTTCAAATACAACAATGAGTAGTGTGTGTTTATATGTGTAAATAAATGAACACTGAAATTCATGTATTTCTTGTGTGTGTATATATATATATATATATATATATATATATATATATATATATATATATATATATATATATATATATATATATATATATATATATATATATATATATATATATATATATATATATATACACACATATATATACACACATATATATATTAGGGGTGTAACGGTACGTGTATTTGTATTGAACCGTTTCGGTACGGGGGTTCCGGTTCGTTGCGGAGGAGTACCGAACGAGTTCCACACGAACATATGAAGTAGCCGCCTATGCAAAAGTCTTAACAAGCTGCTCCGTTCTGCCTCTGTCTGTACACAGCACCCAGCATTGTCCCTCCCACTCAACCATTTGATTGGTTACATACAAAGCCAATCAGCAATGTGTATTCAGAGAGCAGATAGTTGTTTAGCAGGTGAGCAGCGACTCTCCCCAAATATACTAAACACTTCCAAGTCAACTACTTTCTAAACATCACTATGAGCCCGTTGACCTTCTAGAAACAAACTGCAGCTCAGCTCACTTTTCAGTCCTGGCTTTAGGTGAAAGCTAGTTAGCTTTTAGCGCAACGTTAGCTCATTTTGCGGTGTGTGCGTGTGTTACGGACATTGTTGCTTGAGGTGTGTTGAAGCAGCAAAAAAGGACATTATATTAAATGAAGAGTTTCTGTCTGTGATAGTGTATATAATAATGTAAGTGCATCATAAAGCCTACATGAACTCCATGGTGGTCAGGGATGAATAGTCTCTCCTATTGCTATTGTGCTATTTTTTCAGCTATAGTTACATTAATCATTAGTAATGCAGCAGCCTAGTTTAAATGGCAGGGTCCCTGCTATCACATGTTGATACAAATATAACATTTACATAATAAAAATCAACTACAGGCTTCCCAAATATATATATATATATATATATATATATATATATATATATATATATATATATATATATATATTTATATATATATATATATATATATATATATAT
This sequence comes from Nerophis ophidion, assembly GCF_033978795.1. NCBI lineage: Eukaryota > Metazoa > Chordata > Actinopteri > Syngnathiformes > Syngnathidae > Nerophis > Nerophis ophidion. The sequence continues at coordinate 29,227,633 of NC_084618.1, read as the reverse complement.
ATATCCATCCGTTTTCTTTCTACCGCTTATTCCCTCCGGGGTCGCTGAGCTATATATATATATTTATTTTTATATATATATATATATATATATATATATATATATATATATATATATTAGGGGTGTCACGGTTCGGTTAATTTTCGGTACAGTAAGAAAACAACAAAATATAATAAGCATTAAACAGTTTCAAGTCAAGGTCTCGGTGACAAGGGGGGAAACGTCCGGGCAAACGGGCCAAACTGCCACCACCGTGAATGAGCATACAGTTTTGTCCAGAGAGCGCCTTGGAAGGAGTGTTGTTAGCTTTCGAGCTAAACACAAGAACCATTGAGGCCAGAGGCCTGTAAACGGTTTATACCAGCACGCGATATGCAGGTACTAACAGTTGCACCCTATTCCTAAACACTGCTGGCCTACATCTTGTGTGGAGTTGACCCAGTGACGAAGGAACCCGTTGCCCGCAGTATTTTGCTGTAACAATCTCTCGCGCTTAATGACGTGCTATAATTTGACATCAGCTACTGAGACAGAGCGAGTCTTTGTATGAGTTACGCATGCACTGCAGCACTGCGTCAGGTTCCCTTGTGTGCTCTAGTGTTGAATAACTCATTTACAGTCTGCAAGAGGCCAGCAGCCCACCATGCCTCTTTTTCTTTTTGAAATCTTTTGTGCAGTCCCGATAACTCCTATTTGTGTCTTGGAGCAGCGTTTTCCCCCTCGTACACATGGGTGATCTGCTGCACATTCTCTGGTCACCTCAGCTTCTAGAGCAGATGTCACAATCCCTGGGCAGGAAATACATATTTCATGTTCTCATCTTCAGCAACGCCCTGCGAACAGCCAGTTGCGAATCCTGCTCTTTGTGGGCTGATATGGATTGTTGTTATAGATCGCCGTGTTGCGTGGCCGCGCTCCACCATGCACTCTGTTCCCATGCAACGCTCCATTCAGACTGAGCGCATCCATCTAATTGATGTTTGCTCCTGGCCACTGACCCATGGATGTGGAGCTGCTTTGCCGGTCACTGACACATGGAGGCCATGTTTATATATAAAATGTCATAAACACCGCTGGTCCCAGTGTGGTCCCTCATTTCTAAAAATGAAATGAAACCGCTGCATGTCGTTTTTCCTGTTGCTCGCCGCTGAATGACCGACAAGCTGCACAGCTGGAAAACTGCAACATCCGCCACCAGACTTTTACCTTTCGTCTATTGCTCCTCCATCAACCATTAACCAGTGACTCATTCCAAAACAGGGCTCGCTCACTTCCCTGCCCGCCTTTGACATGTCTGACTTGTCGTCTGGCAAGATAACTGAAGTCGTGATATTAAAAAAAGCTTGTACTGAAGCAGAAAAGCCCAGCTCTTACTACAATGAAGCGAATAAATAATTCACTTTGCACTCAACTGTTGAATTTTCCTTAGTTCTGTTTTTCCTTCTGCTCATCTTCTTGCAAGCCCTTCGCATTCCAGGCCTGCTCCAAATCCCATCCTGGCACTACATCCCTGTGGTTTTAGTTCTAAAGTGTTGCAGGCCTCTCTCCTGACGATGTCACTTTAATGGCTAAATAAGCGGACGTACACGGTCGTATGTACTAAGCTTGTATAGCAAGAGTTGCAAACGTTCTGTATTTACATACAGTGGGGCAAAAAAGTATTTAGTCAGCCACCGATTGTGCAAGTTCTTCCACTTAAAATGATGACAGAGGTCTGTAATTTTCATCATAGGTACACTTCAACTGTGAGAGACAGAATGTGAAAAAAAAAAAATCCAGGAATTCACATTGTAGGAATTTTAAAGAATTTATTTGTAAATTATGGTGGAAAATAAGTATTTGGTCAACCATTCAAAGCTCTCACTGATGGAAGGAGGTTTTGGTTCAAGATCTCATGATACATGGCCCCATTCATTCTTTCCTTAACACCGATCAATCGTCCTGTCCCCTTAGCAGAAAAACAGCCCCAAAGCATGATGTTTCCACCTCCATGCTTCACAGTAGGTGTGGTGTTCTTGGGATGCAACTCAGTATTCTTCTTCCTCCAAACACGACGAGTTGAGTTTATACCAAAAAGTTCTATTTTGGTTTCATCTGAACACATGACATTCTCCCAATCCTCTGCTGTATCATCCATTTTTTCCATTTTGGTATAAACTCAACTCGTCGTGTTTGGAGGAAGAAGGATACCGAGTTGCATCCCAAGAACACCACACCTACTGTGAAGCATGGGGGTGGAAACATCATGCTTTGGGGCTGTTTTTATGCTAAGGGGACAGGACGATTGATTCGTGTTAAGGAAAGAATGAATGGGACCATGTATCGTGAGATTTTGAGCCAGAAGCTCCTTCTATCAGTGAGAGATTTGAATGGTTGACCAAATACTTATTTCCCACCATAATTTACAAATAAGTTATTTAAAATTCCTACAATGTGAATTCCATCATTTTTTTTCATATTATGTCTCTCACAGTTGAAGTGTACCTATGATGAAAATTACAGATCTTTGTCATCATTTTAAGTGGGAGAACTTGCACAATCCGTGGCTGACTAAATACTTTTTTGCCCCACTGTACTTTGTTCCTAAACCTAGCAACAGTAGTGCAGAAGCATTTAACATATTGATAACGGTTGTTTCCGGTACAGTGCACGCTTTTTTACTTACCGCCTTGGCCTCTGGCCTCATCGCCAGCTGCTACGCTGACCTTTGTGGCTCTCAAAACAGTCTTCTGCTCACACGTTCACTTTCACTGCGTAGACAAGAACTGAGGAAGGGGAGGTGACAGCTGTGTGTGTAACCTTGAGCGCATCCCCTTGTGTCCACCTAGCCCGGCAGTGGCTTGGGGGGGGCCTAGCAAGGGCCCGACCATCTGTCTCCTGAAGATCACACCTGTAGCGAACAAGCTCAGTCTGTCAGCCTGTCAGTTCCTCTGTTAGAGCTCACATGTCATCTCACTAGCACCCTTTGGTGAACTCTGTAGTGTATCAATCAAACACTCAAGTGCACTCGACTATTCGCTGTTGTTGGGTAGAATGTCCATGTCATTGTTACCTATTTTAACAATGTTTCACTCTTGGGTGGCTATCAAACCTTCTTCCTGTTAACATTCTTGTGAGTGTGACCAAGAGAGTTTTGATGTGGATTATTTTTTTTCCATTAATGCTAACTGACATAACTGATCAGCTTGTGCAGATCTCCAGGCGGCCTGTAATGCTAGTCATCCATGTTGTAGCGGGCTCCTATGCCACTACTAGAGATGCGCGGTTTGCGGTCTCATCCGCGGAGTCCGCAAATAAACCGCGGGTCGGGTGGGTGACATGACGAAAAACTAGATTTTAAATAGATTCGGGCGGTTGGCGGTTGAACCATTTGGAAATATATGATATATATGGTTCAGAGATCGGTAACCTTTTACCGTTCAAAGAACCATTTTGGACCCTTGTCACAAAGCGAAGAAGACATTAGTTGACGTAAACATTCTCAAGAATGTCTGCTGGCAGTCAGCCATTTAATAATTATTGGGGCGTGCTATGAAGCCTTTGCCTTTGACGCCTTCTACAACATGTACAATTTACTTGCAAGACCAGCAATATGTTGTGTGTGGCTTCCACTGACACACGCATACGACTGCAAGGCATACTGGGTGATAAAGAGTACACTAATGGTTGTGATATAAACAATTTTAACACTCTTACTAATATGCACCACGCTGTGAAGCCACACCAAACAAGAATGACAAACACATTTTGGGAGAACATCCTCACAGTAACACAACAAACGCAACACAACAAATACCCAGAATCCTTTGCATCCATGACAATTCCTGACTATATTATACACCCCACTAGCAGCAAGTGTTGGCCCTGCGATGAGGTGGCGACTTGTCCAGGGTGTACCCCGCCTTCTGCCCGATTGTAGCTGAGAAAGGCGCCAGCGCCCCCCGCGACCCCGAAAGGGAATAAGCGGTAGAAAATGGATGGATGGATGGATGTCCTATTGACAATAAGGACCAGGAGGAAAATATATTACATGTAAACATCTTTATTTCAAATGTAGCCGTCCTCTTATAATAATCCACCCCCAGCTATCACGGCATAAAATGAAAGGAAATGTCAACACAACCATGAAAAATCACACACAAAGTTATAAAATCACAATAAACACTTAAAGGGGAACTGTTTTTGGGGGGGGGGAATTTTGCCTATTGCGTCCGGCTCACGTCCCACCGATTAAATATGTGTGGCGATCAAGCTAGCTCTGTTCTCAATGGGTAATGCGTACCATTTAGCCTTTTTCAAATAAATAATCCCTTATGCTTGCATTGTTTTCGGCTGTACAAATCCTTCGAATCGTTTGATATACTTTTTAACATTTATTTTCCCCATTTAATAATTTTGTTGATATTATTTGTATTTCTTAAACACGTTTGCGATGAGTGTTTTGATAAGCACCAACTCGCAAGTCTAAGTAAAAGAAAGCACATTTCAGCAAAACCTAAAATAGTTAAGCTTTTACCAAAGTCAGCAATCACAAATGAAGCTTTCAGCACATAAACAATGTCGACAGCTATAGTCAACAGGGGAAAATGTGCTCACTCGTAAACAGCATGAGCAACAGCAAAGGCAGGTAACAAACATTGTAGCAGACGCAAAGTTAAATCGTGGAATGCAAGCTTACCCGAGCAAAATCGATGCATATTTATCCAGTAGAGTCTTGATACTAATGTCTTTAACCCAGCCACACCTCCATGCTTTTTTAAGTTTCTATGTGTTTTATCGTGTAGAATGATGTCTGGAGCACAATAATTCCATATGTTTTTGGAAGTCCACCAATGAATTATCCTTTATCACTCGACAAATAGTTTTTTTTTTATAAAGTATAGGGATCTATTCCATTGCATGGTTTAATTTGTTGCTTATATCTGCTTTTTGCAGGAAGATTTTAGGCTGTTGCCTGCTGTACAATAGCCATCTTGGCTTGGTTGACCATTCTGGAAAGAAATCACTTGTTGGAATACAAGCAAGAGTTCACAAACATTGTTCTTTTTTTTTTCTTTAGGATTAGGATGATAAACGCTTTCAAAATGTCTGCTTTCTAATCATGGTACACTTGGTAACAGACGGCAGGGGCGGCATAGCTCGGTTGGTGGAGCGGCTGTGCCAGCAACTTGAGGGTTGCCGGTTCGATTCCCGCTTCCGTCATCCTAGTCACTGCCGTTGTGTCCTTGTGCAAGACACTTTACCCACCTGCTCCCAGTGCCACCCACACTGGTTTAAATGTAACTTAGATATTGGGTTTCACCATGTAAAGCGCTTTGAGTCACTAGAGAAAAGCGCTATATAAATATAATTCACTTCACTTCACAAAGAAGACGACTATTTTTGGACAAATGAGGATTTACAACCCTATCTTTTTGAAGCTAAATATACGGCAGATGAACTACTGCTTATTGAAGCGAACACGAAGAAGAACCAGGGACCCTCGGGTTGCGCACGGCCACTCTCCCACTGCGTCACGCCCGTCCCTATATAGTTGATGTAGATGCTCATATCTGCTGTTCAGATTTACTTTACAAAAGAGACGTGTAGTATACTTCTCTTGTTGCCTTATTTGTCTTTGACTTTATTAAATGTATTTGTATTATCATTTGGTGCTAAACTAAAGTCTTAACAAGCTGCTACGCTTCGTACTGCCTCTACCTCTGTCAGTATGTCTCTGCTGCACCCAGCATTGTCCCACCCACACAACCATCTGATTAGTTACGCGCAGTGCGGTAACAGCCAATCAGCAGTGCGTTTTAAGAGCGCATGTAACAGCCAATCAACAGTGCATTTTCAGAGCGGTAAAAGCCAATCAGCAGTGAGTTTTCCGAGGGCATGGAGTCATGGCAGAGGCAGGCAGAGAGGAGAGACGGTGCGGGTTAGCAGAAAGGTTTTTAGCAGGTGAGCATAATGCAGCGGACACTCCCCAACGGGACAAGCGGTAGAAAATGGATGGATTTAACTCCCAGTCAACTACACGCGACGAAGCCGGCCTACTTCACCACAGTTTGTAGTGTATTGACCCCCAGGCAGCGATGAGGTGGCGACGTGATGGTGTTCTTTACACCACACCAAGCCCCTTCTACGTACGTCCCCCTGGAGAGACACCACCTTAACTAACACATAACTAATTCAGTCAGCACATATTCGTGTCCTATCCCATTGTGTTGTGCATTATTAACTCAAAAGCCATTCACCTGTTGATGCAGAAGCTGATGACGCGGCTTTGTTTACGCAAATGCCATAACATGCCGTCGCAAGGTTATGTGTTATTACGCTACAAAAACAGTTTCTCAGTGTTCACTCTTACAATAACAATGTCTCTGCATTGTTATTGTACAGACATTGTTATTGTCTCTACAATAACAATACAAGTATTGTTTGCTGTTTTTGGATGCATTTTAGAGTGATTTATAGGTAGAATGGATTGCTCCCATTAGCTGCATTGGTAGCCACTAGAGGAGCGCGGTTTGCGATCTCATCCGCGGAGTCCACGGGTAAACCGCGGGTCGGGCGGTTGACATGACGAAATAATGGATTTTAATTAGATTCGGGCGGGTGGCGTTTGAACCATCCGGAGATATTTGATATACATGGTTCTGGGATCGGTATCCTTTGCCATTCAAGGAGCCATTTAAGACCCATGTCATAAAGCGAAGAAGTCAATAGGAGACGCTATTATTCTCTTGAATGACTAACGGCAGTCACCCAGATAATAAGTATTAGTGCGTGCTATGAAGCCATTGGCTTTGTCGCCATATACAACATGTACGATCTGCTTGTCAGTCCAGCATCATGTTGTGTGTGGCTTCCGCGGCAACACGCACACGACTGCAAGGCATACTGGGTGACACAGAGTACACTAATGGTTGTGATATAAACAATTTTAACACTCTTAGTAATATGCGCAACGCTTTGAAGCCACACCCATTAAGAACGACAAACACATTTCGGGAGAACATCCTCACAGTAACACAACATAAACGCAACACAACAAATACCCATAATCCTTTGTATTCATGACACTTCCTGGCTATTTTACACCCCCCCCCCCGTGCGACGGATCAGGTGGGCGGGGTTGGGGGCGCGGGGGTGTAAAATATATTCAGGAGGTGTCATGAATACAAAGTATTATGGGTATTAGTTGTGTTGCATTTATGTTGTGTTACTGTGAGGATGTTCTCCCGAAATGTGTTTGTCAATCATGTATTGTGTGGCTTCATAGCGTGGCACATATTAGTAAGTGTTAAAGTTGTTTATATCACAACCATCAGTGTACTCTGTATCACCCAGTATGCCTTTCAATCTCATACGTGTGATTACGGAAGCTGCACACAACATGTTGCTGGACCAACAATCGGTTCGTACATGTAGTTGAAGGTGTTTAAGGCAATGGCTTCACAGCACGCCCATATTCTTGTAATCAGGATGAACGCTTTTGAAAAATCGCGAGAACGTTAGCGGCTCCAATTGACTTCACTACTCTGTGAAACAGGATTAAATAGCTCTGTGAGCGGTAAAGGTGGCCAACCTCTCATGTAATTTAGCGGGTGGGTACGGTCCTGATAAAATGATGGTTCGGGTGGACGGCGGGCGGATGACGATTTTGGTGATGTGGATGATATAATTGCCTATCCGCGCATCCTAGTAGCCACTGAGAACGAGCAGGTGATTACAAAATACAATGCAAAAAAAAAAATTGTGTCTTCTTGTCTCTCATGATTGATTGTGAACGATAGGCGAAATACCCAAAAAAAAGCACAGTTAGCCTTTAACAGTAACCTGTTATATTTAAGGTGCAAAATAAGGAATAATAATAATAAAGTAGCACAAAGTGTAAAAATGTAAACGTAGAATAACCCGAGAAGAACTATTTTCTTCAGAATTAGTGCCAGAAAGTTACTTCTGTGCTCTAAAGGGTGTTGTGGTATTACCACTTTTTGGCCTGGGTGGGGACTTGTGCCTTGCATAATTTACAGACCACTTTGCTCTGACTATGGTTCATTTTAAAAAAAATCTAATGTATTTGCTCTCTGCAGCACTCATTTTTTAGTTTTTGTTTTCACTCAATGCAAAGAAACAACCGCAAAACTAAAAGATGACGCAACCAAACTTTAAGTTGACACTGTATGATTGGCTGTTAGCTCCCGTCACTCCCACTGATCATTGATCACTTCCTGCATTGCTCAGCTACCACAGAGCGAATGCCTTTGTTCATGTAACCAACCTTGCTTTGCAACTTTCGCTTTCTTCCGACTGATTACAAAAAAAAAAGTTGTAACTTTTTTAAAATTTTGTGTTTATCGATTTCAATTGCAAAATATATTGATATCGGTTTATCGCCCAGCACTTGTCTAACCACAGTCCTTTGACTTAAATATGTTCCGGTTTAAAGCCCCACTTATGAACTTTCCGTCTTGGTTGACTTTGGTGGCGCCAATGGACGAAAGCGCTAGTGTTTTACCAGAAAGAAGACCACATTTCCCATGATGACTAGCGCAAATAGCGGCAAACATGATCTCCGCTGTAATATTGGAACAGATTACAAATATTATGTATTTAATGGCTATGCTGATGTTAAATAGCAGACACTATCAAGTAGGGCCGGGCGATATGGCCTTTTATTAATATCTCAATATTTTTAGGCCATGTCACGATACATGATATATATTTCGATATTTTGCCTTAGCCTTGAATGAACACTTGATGCATATAATCACAGCAGTATGATGATTCCATGTGTCTACATTAAAACATTCTTGTTCATACTGCATTAATATGTGCTCATTTTAAACTTTCATGCAGCGAGGGAAATCACAACTAAGTCAATTGACCAAAACTGTATTTGTGCCACAGCTTAATAACTGTTTAATAAACATTCATGTCATTTCTAAACAGAAAGTGCAAGATTGTCACAGACATTTTAAAACAAGCTATACGTGCATTTTTGTGAATGATGTCACTAAGATGACATCAAAACAATACTAAATTATAGTGTAGTTTTATTACAGAACACCACTACAATAGTTAAAAACTAATAAAGTGCACTTTTGTGCATGATGTCACACAATATATGTCACAATACATATAATAAGTACCTGCGGATGTTATCTCCTTCTGACTTTTTTTTTTTCATACGGTGTTGATCTGGAAATAGTTGCTTCGGCATTTTGTGGGTGTGGCACCAGCCAGAGATGTTGAAAAGCGGAGTTTGAAGCACTCCTCATTCTCTAGCGGTTGACTTTTCAAATAATGCTGTATTAGCAGTGCTATTATTTTTGTAGCAGCGCTTTTGCCGCATAAATGTTGAACTAGGGCGGGGCGATATTGGCTTTTATTAATATCGCAATATTTTTATGCCATATTGCGATATACGATATATATTACGATATTTTGCCTTGGCCTTGAATGAACATTTGATGCATATAATCACAGCAGTACTATCTTCTATGTGTCTACATTAAAACATTCTTCTTCATACTGCATTAATATATGCTACTTTTATTTTTCATGCAGAGAGGGAAATCACAACTAAGTCAATTGACCCAAACTATATTTATTAAATACTCTTCATTCTCTCACAGGTGACTTTTTAAATAAAAGAACAAATTAATAGTATTGCTACCTTTATGTAGTAACACTTCCGCTGCATACTTTGCATATTTCTGTTGTCTGCTGAATATCTTCCCACTTGAAGCCAAACCACCGCCAGATGATGGATCCCCTGCTCTTTATTTTGGGCATTTATAGTTCTTCCTCCATTTGTGATCTGTGTCGCACCTTCTCTCTCCTGTATTGTCACAAGCTCCGCGACCTGCCTCAGCTAACGTTAGCCATGCTGCTACCTCTCTGGTCGGTGAGAGCGTATGACGCAACACGCTCGAGAGTATGTGACGTACTGTATGTAAGAAGGCTGGCCTGTTTTCCGTCTCTGTGAGAAAAAGAGACGAGGAGCAGTGAGAAACGCCTGTATTTTAATGCCCTCAGCTAATGTTAGCCATGCTGCTACCTCTCTGGTCGGCGAGAGCGTATGGCGCTAGACGCGCGACAGTATGTGACGTATGTAAGAAGGCGGGCTTGTTTTTCTTCTCTGTGAGAAGGAGAAATGAGGAAGAGTGAGAAACGCCTGTATTTTAATGCCCGCAGCTAAAAGCAACTGTGTGAGAACATATAATCGAATATTACGATATAGTCATTTTCTATATCGCACAGAGACAAACCTGCGATATATCGTTTATATCGATATTATCGCCCAGCCCTATGTTGAACATATTCCCGCTTGAAGCCAAACCACCGACGGACGATGGATCCCGTGCTGTTTTTCTTGGTAATTAATTTTCCTCCATTTGTTGCCAGATTCGCACCTTCTTTCTCTCTCTCATATTACCACCCGCACCTCACCGTTAGCATCACAGCTAACATTGCCATGTCGCTACCTCTCTCCTTTGCGGGAGCGTGTGACATTACGCACGTGACGTGTTTACGAAGGTGCGCTTGGCTTAGGTCTCTGTGAGAAGGAGAGACAAGAATGAGTGATAAACGCATGCAGTGTAATGCCCACAGCTAAAAGCAACTGCGTGAGAACGTATACTCAAATATCACGTATACTCTGTATCGCACAGAGAAAAATCTGCGATATATCGAGTATATCGATATATCGCCCAGCCCTACTATCAAGAATGTTTCAAGGCGGATGCAAGTTCGAAGCAAAGAAAAAACGGCGGCAGAGGTTTATCAAAGGAAGTTGTGTGTAACTGCAAACTACCCGGTTGGTGGCTATTTATTTCTACCACGCAATTTCCAATAGCTAACACAAGCATTAGTATTTTGATTTGAGCATCGAAAGTCACTTACTAGCTTAGCAGAAACTGATCCAATGGAAAACCAACAAAAATTCTTATTCACCTTTGCGCTCAACCCAGCTAGTGAAAGCTCGGCTAGTGTTTATTCTGGATTGTCCTTTTACCCGGGTAACCTCCCTTTTCTTTTTTTTGTCCCCTCCGGCAAAACTTTTCGTTTCTTTGGTTGTTTTGCCGTTTCGGCTATGATAGCAGTAATTGCACGTAAGCTTCCGTCTTCTTTTAGTTTTCTGGCGCCACGTAGGCGTTCACATCCACTTTCGTCTTTTTAACGAATAGAAAAGGGGAAGTGACGTATGCCGTAAAGCAGGGGTGTCAAACTCAAAACAGAGTGGGCCAAAATTTTAAACTGAACAAAGCCGCGGGCCAAGGTTGAACAAAATAACCTTTTAATAGGGACCCAAACAAGTTTTGCATTGAATATTGAATGAGCAAGGCTTGTATAACTTTATAGTGACATGCAAAATCGATTTTCAAATAATAATAATAATCAGAATTTAAAAATATCAATGTTATATTAAATAAAATAAAAAATAAAAAATGTAATGCCTCTTTCCTATTTGCCGCTTTCTGATGTAAATATCAACATTAACTTGGCGGGGTTTGGTGGTAGCGGGGGGTGTATAATGTAGCATCCCGTAAGAATTAGTGCTGCAAGGGTTTCTGGGTATTTGTTCTGTTGTGTTACGGTGCGGATGTTCTCCCTAAATGTAGTTGTCATTCTTGTTTGGTGTGGGTTCACAGTGTGGCGCATATTTGTAACAGTGTTAAAGTTGTTTATACGGCTACCCTCAGTGTGACCTATATGGTGGTTGACCAAGTATGCATTGCATTCACTTGTTTGTGTGTAAAGTCCACATATAGTATGTGACTGGGCCGGCACAATGTTTGTATGGAGAAAAAGCGGACGGGACGACAGGTTGTGGAGGACGTTAAATGCAGTGCCTTTAAGGCACGTCCCCAATGATGTTGTTTGGGTGGAAATCGAGAGAAATTCGGGAGAATGGTTGCCCCGGGTGATTTTCGGCAAGGGCAATGAAATTCGGGAGTCTCCCGGGAAAATCGGGGGGTTGGTAAGTATGAGTATTAGCGGTGAATGCGGTGTTATAATACTGGCGGGCCAACTCTAATGTTAATTTGATATTGCCTCAAGGGCCAAATTAAATTACACGGTGGGCCAAATTTGGCTTGTGGGCCAGAGTTTGACACCCACGCCTTAGAGCAAGTCAGCACATTTGTAGTTTTTTTTGTGGCACCTTCCTCAAAGTTGCTAAGTGCCAGTGAGAACGATACAGACCCCTTCAGGCCATGACAGAGGTGTCTTCAACTATTTGTAAGTCGGTGTATCATCTCAAGTCATGCAAATATTTTATGAAGGTTGAAAAATGACTTAGTGCTGCTTTATCAAGAACCCGTGTTCACCTCTTTATGGAAAACGTCCGTTTTGTTTTATTCTGGGTGGTTTATGACAAGTCCCCCTTTGTAAAAGTGTGTTTCCAATCATTACGTTTTCTGTAAAAGCAGTACGAAAAAAACAAAACAACTAAATATCACTATGACAACAGCGACTACAAAGATTTTGGGAGGCCCATCAGCGCTGCTGTGACCTCAAGACGGCACAGCAGAATATAAATACCATTTAGAAAGAAATGTTTTGACATTGTGGTTTCCTCCTTCCCATGCCCCTCAGTGTGTGAGGGTTTAAATTCAGTGTGACGTGAAAAACCGATGACCTCACAGACTCATTACAGCAGCAGGCAGCCAGTTTGTGGCTGGTTGACACGTCTCTGCTGGCCATTGCTGCTACTAAAGAAGCTAGCACAGGGGTCACCAACCTTTTTTAAAACCAAGAGCTACTTCTTGGGTACTGATTAATGCGAAGGTCTACCAGTTTGATCCACACTTAAATAAATTGCCAGAAATAGCCAATTCGCTCAATTTACCTTTAATAAATAAATCTATATAAATAAAAAAATGGGTATTTCTGTCGTACATTTTTTTTCCTTTTACAGAAGGTTTTATGTAGGGAATAAAAACACTTAATTGAACGATTTAAAGGAGGAGAAAACACGAAGAAAATGAAAATTAAATTTTGAAACATAGTTCATCTTCATTTTCGACTCTTTAAAATTTTAAATTCAACCGAAAAAAATGAAGAGAAAAACTAGGTAATTTGAATCTTTTTGAAAAAAAAAAAAATAATTTATGGAACATAAAGGTGGGGATAGGTTGATTGGCAACACTAAATTGGCCCTAGTGTGTGAATGTGAGTGTGAATTTTGTCTGTCTATCTGTGTTGGCCCTGCGATGAGGTGGCGACTTGTCCAGGGTGTACGCCGCCTTCCGCCCGATTGTAGCTGAGATAGGCGCCAGCGCCCCCCGCGACCCCAAAAGGGAATAAGCGGTAGAAAATGGATGGAATTTATAGAACATCATTAGTAATTTTTCCTGATTAAGATTAATTTTAGATTTTTGATGACATGTTTTAAATAGGTTAAAATCCAATCTGCACTTTGTTAGAATATATAAAAAATTGGACCAAGCTATATTTTTAACAAAGACAAATCATTATTTCTTCTAGATTTTCCAGAACAAAAATTTTAAAAGAAATTCAAAAGTCTTTGAAATAAGGTTTAAATTTGATTCTACAGATTTTCTAGATTTGCCAGAATAATATATTTGAATTTTAATCATAATATGGTTGAAGAAATATTTCACAAATATTCTTTGTCGAAAAAACAGAAGCTAAAATGAATAATTAAATTAAAATGTATGTATTATTCTTTACAATGAAAATAAATAAATACTTGAACATTGATTTAAAATGTCAGGAAAGAAGAGGAAGGAAGGTGAAAAGTAAAAAGGTATATGTGTTTAAAAATCCTAAAATAATTTTTAAGGTTGTATTTTTTCTCTAAAATTGTCTTTCTGAAAGTTATAAGAAGCAAAGTAAACAAATAAATGAATTTATTTAAAAAAGTGAACACCAAGTCTTTAAAATATTATCTTGGATTTTCAAATTCTATTTGAGTTTTGTCTCTCTTAGAATTAAAAATATCGAGCAACGCGAGACCAGCTTGCTAGTAAATAAATACAATTTGAAAAATAGAGGCAGCTCACTGGTAAGTGCTGCTATTTGAGCTATTTTTAGAACAGGCGAGCGGGCGACTCATCTGGTCTTTATGAGCTACCTGGTGCCCGCGGGTACCGCGTTGGTGACCCCTGGGCTAGCATAACTTCAGCTGAGCACTTGACCTTACTCTTTGTTTTGTGTGGGAACCAGGAAATATAGGAGGAACTGCGTTCTTGATGGACGGCTGATATGCAAACGCCCGCTGTATTGATCATGATGGTGACTCAGCTCACCACTTCTGGTGTCCAGCTGTAAACCGAGTCCTTCTGAGTCCGTTTGAAGTTTAATAGAACAATGACAACGGTCTGTATAATTGCCATGAGGTCAAAAGCCATGCCGTACTTACAGCTCTGAAGACAATGAAACAGAAATGTCTGCTACTTTTTTTTTTTTTAATTTTCAAAGCACCAGACGCTGTAGATTGCATGACGAGGAAAGCAGAATGTGTGGTTAGCTGAACTGAGTTTGTAGCGCTTGGTGACTGAAGGGCTCATCGAAAGGCCGCCGCACAATCAAAAGCATCTGGTTCGCTGTGAATGCTGCCAAGACATGGAGGCTTGCGAACACATTGCCTTGCAGCTTTGTGCAACCTCAGGGCCAACGACATCCTCTCACACTGTGAGCCACAGGAATGTTATTCTGTATTTAAGTACAGTACAAGCTGTAGGGCTATTGATCCAGACGTAGATGAGCAGGTCATCAACCGTCTGCAGAAACTTCTCTCTGACTCCGATGGTCTCCAGCTCTGTATTTATATTTCTCTCTTTCAAATCTGCCCAGAACATTTGTCGTGTTGCTCGACAAACGCTCTCCCCCGCCCAGACACTGCTGTATCCCTCAACAGCGCTAATGTGTCTTCGTGTGGCGTAATGGAGTTAGCAAAACGTGTACATTTTTAATGTAATTTCACCTGTGATAATGTCTTTGCTTACTATGTGAATGATTAGACTGATTTGAAGGTCTGGTGAAATGCAGTTTAAAGGTTATTCAGTCAGCTGTCACAAGTTTCCCCGAAATCAGTCATTCATGAATCAAGCCGCTAATGCTGAGACAATACATGTATTTTTGAACCACAGAATCTAAAAAGAGGAGCCTGGGGGAGTATGTGATGCTTGCCTCATCACTCTCGGAAGTTCCACTGGAAACCTACTCATCAACATATTTTCATGAGTCACACAGCTGTCCTTGGCTTTTGCACATTGTAAGAAATGATGACAATCAGTGTTCAAAGAGGAAGAGCACTGGTGTGGTGGCTGCGTGGCTTTACTCAGCCACCGTCTGTGGGGTTGCCTTGTGCATTAAAGTCGGTAGGGCTAGGCAATAAAATAATAATATATATCGCGATGGACACGTAATCAATAAAACGTCCAATTTTTTTTTTCTTTGTCGGAAGAAGCCAAGAGTTGCGAAGCAAGGTTGGTTGCATGAACAAATGCACTCTGGTGACTAGGGCTGGGCGATATGGCCTTTTTTTAATATCTCGATATTTTTAAGCCATGTCACGATACACGATATATATCTCAATATTTTTCCTTAGCCTTCAATTAACACTTGATGCATATAATCACACCTGCATGATGATTCTATGTGTCTACATTAAATCATTCTTGTTCATACCTCATTAACGTATGCTCATTTTAAACTTTCATGCAGAGAAGGAAATAATAGCTAAGTCAATTGACCAAAACTGTATTTATTAAACAGTTATTAAGCAGTGGCACAAACATTCATGCCTTTTCCTAAACAGAAAGTGCAAGATTGCCAGAGACATTTTAAAACTAGCTATTAGTGCACTTTTTTGCATGATGTCACTCAGTTGACATATCAAAATAACACTAAATTAAAGTGTACTTTTTGTACAGAACGCCACTACAATAGTTAAAAACAAAGGAAGTGCACTTTTGTGCATGATGTCACACAAGATATTTCAATAACTGTCAAAAAAAAATGAGCTGCATAATAAGAAATCAAATAGTGTTCGTCCTTCGCTATGTGGTAGGTTACTGCGGACACTATCTCCTTTTGTTGTTGACTAGTTTTTTCATACGGTGTTGATCTGGAAATGTTTGCCTCGGGATTTTGATGGTGTGGGCGTGTGGCATCGAATGGAGATGTTGACATGTGGAGTAAGCACTCTTCATTCTCTAGCAAGTGACTTTTCAAATGACGCTACATATTAGCACTAATGGTACTTTTTGTAGCAACACTTTTGCCCCACACTTGACAAATTACATTTGTCTGTTCTACATATTCCCCATTGAAGCCAAACCACCGCCAGACGATGGACCCCCTGCTGCTTTTCTTGGGAATTAATTCTTCCTTCTTTACCAGATTCGCACCTTCTTTCTCTCGTATTACCAATTGCACGGCTCCGCTAACATCACAGCTAACGTTACCCTTGCTGCTACCTCTCTGCTCTGCGAGGGCGTATACGTATGTGTCGTATGACATGACAGTATGTGACGTATGTAAGAAGGTGCGCTTGCTGTCTGTGAGGAGACACAAGGAGTGGGAAGAGCCTGTAGTGCAGGGGTCACCAACGCGGTGCCTGCGGGCAGCAGGTAGTCCGTAAGGACCAGATGAGTAGCCCGCTGGCCTGTTCTAAAAATAGCTCAAATAGCAGCACTTACTAATGAACTGCCTCTATTTTTTAAATTGTATTTATTTACTAGCAAGCTGGTCTCGCTTTGCTCGACATTTTTAATTCTAAGAGCGACAAAACTCAAATAGAATTTAAAAATCCAAGAAAAGATTTTAAAGACTTGGTCTTCACTTGTTTGAATAAATTCATTTACTTTTTTTACTTTGCTTCTTATAATTTTCAGGAAGACAGTTTTTGATAAAAAATATAACCTCAAAAATGATTTTAGGATTTTTAAACACATATACCTTTATACCTTTTAAATTCCTTCCTCTTCTTACCTGACAATTTAAATCAATGTTCAACTAAAATTATTTTTCTATTGTAAAGAATAATAAATATATTTTTATGTAATTCTTCTTTTTAGCTTCTGTTTTTTCGACGAAGAATATTTGTGAAATATTTATTCTAAGTTATTATGATTAAAATTCACAAAAAATATTCTGGCAAATCTAGAAAATCTTTAAAATCAAATTTAAATCTTATTTCTAAGTCTTTGGAATTTCTTTTAAAAATTTTGTTCTGGAAAATCTAAAAGAAATAATGATTTGTCTTTGTTAGAAATATTGCTTGGTCCAATTTGTTGCGTATTCTAACAAAATGCAGATTGGATTTTAACAATTTAAAACATGTCATCAAAGGTCTAAAATTTATCTTAATCAGGAAAAATTACTAATGATGTTCCATAAATTCTTTTTTTTTTTTTCAAAATGGTTCGAATTAGCTAGTTTTTCTCTTCTTTTATTTGGTTGAATTTTGAATTTTAAAGAGTCGAAATTAAAGATAAACTATGTTTCAAAATTAAATTTTCATTTTTTTCCCTGTTTTCTCCTCTTTTAAACCGTTCAATTAAGTGTTTTTTTTCATCATTTATTTTCTACAAAAAACCTTCCGTAAAAGGAAAGAAAATGTACGACGGAATGACAGACAGAAATACCCATTTTTAAATATATATAGATTTATTTATTAAAGGTAAATTGAGCAAATTGGCTATTTCTGCGGATTTATTTAAGTGTGTATCAAACTGGTAGCCCTTTGCATTAATCAGTACCCAAGAAGTAGCTCTTGGTTTCAAAAAGCTTGGTGACCCCTGCTGTAGTGTAATGCCAGCAGCTAAAAGCAACTGCGTGAGAACTTATACTCGAATATCACGATACAGTCATTTTCTATATCGCACAGAGACAAACCTGCGCTATATCGAGTACATCGATATATCGCCCAGCCCTGACCGAGCATTGTAGGAAGTGATCACTGATCAGTGGGAGTGACACGCTAGCTGCCAATCAGGTAATCGTATCAACTGTCAAGTTTGGCTGTGTCATCTTGTTGCCTCGCAAATTGTTTTATTGCATGGAGTGAGAAAAGAGACTGCTGAAGAGAGCGAATACATTTTCGATAAAATGGGAAAAGTCCCCTTGACAGGATGGCATTTTTAATTTTATTTTTTTAAACGGACCGTACTCAGACCAATGTAATCTTTAAATGATGCAAGGCACGTGTCCCCACCATGACCGGTAATACCACACCACCTTAGCCACTCTCACCATTTAGAGCAGACCTGGGCAATTATTTTGACTCGGTGGCCAAATTTAGAGAAAAAAATGTGTCTGGGGGCCTGTATATCTGATTTTTAGGAAGACTAATACAAAACTTCACAATAATGTCTGATTATTAGCTAAAAACGTTACAACAGACTGCCTTAAAAACATAATGGAATGTTCAATTTTTATATGAAGGATAAAACACTGAATATTGACAACAAATGAACGTCACACCCCCTTTCGATCGTCCTCTTTTTAAAATGAAGTGAAACGCTACAAAAATGCAACAAATAGTGAAACATGAACGCAAAGGGTACAAAATAAACCCACCTAAAACCTGATACATCTGATATTTGCTGAATTTCCCCTACGGATCAATAAAGTACTTTCTATTGTATTATATTCTATTGTATATATTACTAAGCTTTAGAACTTTGTTGTGAAAATCTCCTTCTGCGTCTGTGGAAACGCTTCTCGCTCACACTGCTTGGTGCCTCGTCTGAGCTGCTGTGACGTAGATGACCACAGCAACTGATTAGATTACCATAGAAACTACTATATCATCCAAACTTGCAAATTCCAAGCATTGAAATACTTTGTATAGTTGAAGACTTACAGTCATTAGAAAACATCACTGCACATCATAATGGCAGCTACACTTTCCATCTTAAAGATCTAAAAAAATTATTTGGGAATGTCCGGCGGACCGGATTGAAAAACTCAACAGGCCGCATGTGGCCCCCAGGCCTTACTTTGCTTTAGAGCATAGCAGCAACTTCTTGGCACTAAACCTCTATGTTTACATATTCACACTTTGCACTATTTTGTTATACCTAATCAAGCATTTCTTACATATTCCTTATTTGTGCACCTGAATTTTAAGAGGTTTTTAACCGTTCAATGTGAGTTTAGAATGTTTGTTGCTCTCGTTACTTTCTGCTTTGATAGCTGAGCGCAGGGCTTGAATTTAACCACGGCAACTGCGGCAAAAGCTGGGGCCGCCTTCATCACTTCTTGTAATGTCCTAAAAAAATGTACAAATTGATGGCAAGAACATGACGTGACCGCCCTTTACTTGTTAATGGACAAAAGATGTAACGGTAAATGGTATAATGCATATATGTGTGTGTGTTTGAGCCCCTGCCTCAAAAGAAAATTATGTTTGCCTTGGTGCCCTAAAATATGAGCCCTCCTTTAAGGCAACACTTGCCTTGACCTCAAAAAGTTAAAATTTGAGGCCTGTGAGGGGATTATAATCAAAGGAAGGTTAGCTCGGTTGGTAGAGTGGCTGTGCCAGCAACTTAAGGGTTGCAGGTTCGATTCTCACTTCCGCCACCCTGGTCACTGCCGTTGTGTCCTTGGGCAAGACACTTTACCCACCTGCTCCCAGTGCCACCCACACTGGTTTAAATGTAACTTAGATATTGGGTTTCACTATGTAAAAGCGCTTTGAGTCACTAGAGAAAAGATTAGATTAGATTAGATTAGATAGTACTTTATTTATTCCGTCAGGAGAGTTCCTTCAGGAAAATTACAATTTTCAGCACAATCCCATTCAAGATCAGACAAACATTACAGGGAGACAGAACAGGATCGCTGACGGGTCTGCCGGCTTCCAGCGCCCCTTACAAAAAAGATGACATACAGGTAAACGAGGGGGGGGGGGGGGGGGCAGACCCAACAAAGCAACCAAGACAGCCGACTCCACTCTCGGCCAGTGTCCAGTCCGCATGGATGAGCGAGGATACGTCCAAGGTGACTGAGGTGTCCGACACCTGCTTACCCAGTCGAGACACCGCGAAGCCTCTCCGTCCCAGCGCTCAGTGCTAGCTCCGCAGCCTTGTCCCCTCATTCGCACCTCCTCCAGTCCCTCCAAACTCCGCAGCCTTGTCCCCTCATCCGCATCTCCTCCAGTCCCTCCAAACAGACTCTGGTGTGGCAGAGCCCCAGCAGCTGGTCTCCATGGCCAAAAGGCTCCCGGGAGGCAGATCTAAAAGTCCACAAAAAAAGCACCACAGAGGTCACGAAAGTGCCACCCCTTGTCACACAGTCCCAAAGGGTCCCGGACCAAAATGCAAAAAAATATAATAACACATGAAAACAAGAGGGAAACACAAAAGGATGACACAAGAGCACAGAGCTCCTGCCTACAGCAGCCACTACAGCAGCGCCATCTTGGGAAAAAAAAAAAAAAAAAAAAAAAAGTGCTATATAAATATAATTCCCTTCACATTTGAAATAGATAAAAAAATACATTTAGTTATTTTTTCTCCTGAACATGTGTGAAGTTAAGCCCAATCCCCTCGCAAAACTCTGTTGAAATAGTCTCATTCGTGTGTGCGCATTTGTGCAGTTGAAATGGTTGTTTGTGCTGCTTTCGTTTCCGCGTTATTGAAGATTATTTTATAGGTCAATCAAAGGTCACTCAGCCCCCGTTCTCCAAATTAAGCCAAACTAGGTGAAATTGTGTGTGCTGGTTTGTGCTGCAAAAATCTTTGGTCTAGCCATTATATTGTTTAAGTTAGTAACATTTTGTAGTATATGTTATTAACATGTAATTAATTTGTTATTATATCTAAACAGTCCATATCTACGTCAAAAGCTCCCCAAACCAGTCCCAATTTCTTTTGTATGCGTTTATGCTGGTTTGTGCAGTTGAAATGGATGTTTGTGCTGCTTTCTAAGTTATTAAATATTATTTTATAGGTATGTCCAAGGTTACCCAGTCCCCAGATTTCTCCAACTTAAACAAAAATAGTCTCATTCCTTTGGGCTGTTTTTGCGCAATTGAAATGCTTGTTTGTGCTGCTTTTTGTTTCTGAGTTATTAAAGTTTTTTTTCATAGGTCAATCAAAGGTCATTCATCTGCCCGAGTTCTCCAAATTAAGCCAAATTAGTCTCATTCGTTTGTGCTACTTTTGTGCAGCAAAAATTATTGATTGGGTTACTTTTGTTTTCGAGTGCTTTACATTTTACATTTCTGGAAGTGATGTCATTGTGAACCTGACCCCCGGGGTTCCCCAAACTAGGCCAAACTAATTTCAAATTAAGATAAAATAGTTTCATTAATTTGTGCTATTTTTGTTATGTTAAGTGCAGTTGTGATGATCAATTGTGCTGCTATAATTTGTAAATTTTTAACATTAACAATTTAGGATGTGACGTCACGAGCGAACCAGAATTGTCAGTTTTCTCATTTGTGATCCAAACATTAGCAAAATGCATTCGTTCTATGTTTTTATTGGTTTGTGCTATTGAAACTATCGATTGTGTTGCTCTCATTTTTGAGTCATTACGTTTCAAATAAGCTTCACTGCCTTTGGGGGGCAGTAGACAGACTGGTACATCTGTGGAATTGAAAGTTGTAACGCAGCTTTAGCAGGTTTTACCTTTCCAGCTCAGTAAATGCAACCCAAAAAAGTACACTTTTGGCCAATGTAAGAATATTTAAACACTTAAGTTGAATACAAAACTGAATGCAAACTGCTAATGCATAAATGCAAGATTATTTAGTCTCAACTAAACACAACAGACCTTAAATACAAGTCAATTTGTAAATGAATGATCATGGGTAAGCTTTACATATGCATGTAGCATAGTATTTACCGTATTTTTGGGATTATAAATTGCTCCGGACTGGAGCATACGTCGCACCGGCCGAAAATGAATAATAAAGAAGGAAAAAAACATATATATGTCGCACTGGAGTATACGTCGTATTTTGGGGGGAAATGTATTTGATAAAATCCAACACCAAGAATAGACATTTGAAAGGCAATTTAAAATAAATAAAGAATAGTGAACAACAGGCTGAATAAGTGTACGTTATATGATGCATGAATAACCAACTGAGAAGGTGCCTGGTATGTTAATGTAACATATTATGGTAAGAGTTATTCAAATAACTATAACATATAGAACATGCCATACGTTTACCAAACAATCTGTCACTCCTAATCTATAAATCCGATGAAATCTTCTTCCTCGATGTCGCTTCTAAACAACTCTGCCAACTCCAAAGGTATGCGCCGCTTCCTCTTGTCGTTTTCTGCTGCATATTTCAGTACGTCCAGCTTGTAATCTGCAGTACATGATTTCCCTTTCGGTGCCATTTTCGTTCAGCCCTTCTCAGTTTTTATAAGTTACCGCCAACGATGAAATGATCCATTTTAATAGCTACGGCAGTAGCATATAGCAGTTAGCATTCTATGACCCACAATGCACTTCTGCCATGACCCTCCCCCACCAATTTTTTTTGGGCTGACATGTGTGTGACGATTGCTGACCTTTTCTTGGTCTCTTCCGCGAATTAGATAAATAATATTCTTTGATATTGTGTAATCTGCAGTACATGACTTCCTTTTCGGTGCCATTTTTGTTCAGCTCTTCTCAGTTTTTATAAGTTACCGCCAACGATGAAATTATCTATTTTAATAGCTACAGCAGTAGGATATAGCAGTTAGCATTTCATGAACCACAATGCACTTCTGCCATGACCCTCCCCCGCTGAATTCTTATTGGCTGACGTGTGTGTGAGGATTGCTGACATTTTCTTCGTCTCTTCCTCGAATGAGATAAATAATATTATTTGATATTTCATGGTAATGTGTTAATAATTTCACACATAAGTCGCTCCGGAGTATATGTCGCACCCCAAACTATGCAAAAAAACTGCGACTTATAGTCTGAAAAATACGGTAAGTGTTTTTCAACTTGCATTGCATTTGCATTTACTCTCAGGTTTTCAGATACCTAAATCAATTTTGTAATCTAGCACACACTGTAATTGGTAGTAAAATACATTGCAGAAATAAAGTAGTTAATGCTAATTGTATTTATTTCTTCTTATAACAAGATGCCCAAAAAATCAGCAGTGTACAGGGATTCCATCTGTTCAGTTCTCTGCACATCAAGAGAGGCCCAACTCCAAAATGGCAACATAGCCACTTCAAATGCCAGTATATGGATGGTGCTAAATGAGCATCTGAAAAACAGAGGCCCTTTATACTTTTCTTAAATTAAACACACACAACATCTGGCCAGCAATAGGCTTTAGTCATCAAACAAATGATCATATAACTGTTGACAACACAGATTATTTAGCTTCTCCTTCTGACGGACCGAGTCATCAAGCTTTTGAGCTTGATGTTGCTTTTGAATATGGATCAAATTCATTTCGGAAAAGGCTGAATACAAAGACAAACAGGATAAAACAAAAAAACTAATGGAATTCACAATGTTGAAGCCTGGCACCTGGACTCATGGTATTTGGAAGGTGGTGAAGAGTTCCTGTACATTTGGTTTTAAAAGAGCCAATCTGTTAATCACCAGCAATTACATTGACATGAAAGGCTGCTATAAGGAGTGTCACGGTCATGTATGTCCATTTAACATTTGACAGAGAGCCTGCAATTAACAGCCCAGTGGTGTGCAAATGCTACATCAAAAACACAGATGACTCCTTGCACACTAGGCTGTTGGAAGCCTTTTTAGTCTGGAGATGTGCGTGTGCAGTTAACCGCAGAACTGTGCGAGGACAAGATGCAAATAAATGTTTGTAGGGCATCACAGGCAAAAAAGCTTATGGACTTTGGCGATCCAGAGCCAACTCATCTGCCCAATTTGGCCACCCTGCACAAAGCAAAACAAGAAAGGGATGATTTGGAATTAGGTGACATCCAATTTATTCTTTGCAGCTGTTAAAATACAGTTCACCTCACAGCGGTAGCATCAGAGACATTGGACTGGACTTGTTTTTCTGTCAATACTGGAGTCAAACACCAAAATGACCTTCATAAAGAAAACTCACCAGACAGTATGTTTTGATGGATCAGTTCTATGAAAACTGTCAAGGCCTGTATCGGCATGTTTTGACACGGCACATAAGTCACTCAGTGGTGCAAATTGTGTCAGAGAAACATGAGGTTAATGTCATCGCACAATTGCGGACCGAATGGATTCGTGCAGGTGCATCTGTCCCAAAAGAAGTTGTGAGTGATTTTTCTCTGGCCACTCAAGAGCTCTTGTGAAGGTGTTTTCTCCTTATCCTGACCTGAAAAGTTACATCAATGACTGCTTTAACATTTAACTTGGTGAACAAAATGCAAAACTACTACCTTGTTTTGTCAGGGTTGATTTTGGACACTGCATCAAGATGGGACTGCCTGAAGAAATAACACATCGCATTAAAGATTTTTTTGTAAGGTCTTTAGCGAAGCTTGTACAGTAAAGTCACAATCCGTGGCGCATGCAAAATAACTATTACGTGCCATCACTATTGTGGTGTTAAGTCAAGCCGAGGGTAGTGATAGTTCTGGAGTCCCTGTCTCATCAGAAAAGTGCAAGAAATACCTGAGAGCACAAATTGCACAAGACTGTGCCGCCATTCCAGATGACAAGGGTGAGGAACAGGAATTAGTAGATGCATCTGTTCAGATCCAGACTGACGTCCAACAGTTGGTAACTGAATTATGTGAGGAGAGCAGGTTACTTGCCATGGATGATGGGGATTGCGATAACATTTACTTCCTCCCTGAGATTATTCACCATACATTTGAAAAGTACTTACCACTCTGGACAGGAATAATGGCGCCAGTATTCCACAGCACCAGCATCACTGCAATTTCAGCCACAGTTGAAATTCAAAAATGTAAAACAAGGTATTTTCAACCTTACTTTTAAGGGTGGATCGTTTTATCGCTCGCCATCTTTCTTTCATCGGAGAAAACATGCGGATTTGTTCTGCTAAAAAAAAAAAAGATTGCCATTTACCCTGCATCCACTGTAGAAGAGAAGAGACAACAGGATGCTTACCCCTGTGAGGAGTCTGATGCTTCCACAAACACACGGCCAACAGATGAAGATGCCGTGGAAAACTGGAGGCCAAGTGGTTCCACCCAAAAAAGGAGGATGAGTTCTCTCCTTGTTCAGAATAGCTGCATGCAGTTCCACCTGCTGTCCGGAAAACAGTAAAACTGCAATTGATGTAAATGTGTTGTACTTGTATAGCGCTTTTCTACCTTCAAGGTACTCAAAGCGCTTTGACACTACTTCCACATTCACCCATTCACACACTGATGGAGGGAGCTGCCATGCAAGGCCCTAACCAGCACCCATCAGGAGCAAGGGTGAAGTGTCTTGCTCAGGACACAACGGACGTGACGAGGTTGGTACCAGTTGGGAATTGAACCAGGGACCCTCGGATTGCGCACGGCCACTCTTCCACTGCGCCACGCCGTCCCTGATAAAAAATGGAAACCATCAGTAGCCTCTTAAAGTCGATAAATCAAAAGTCTCTATGCTAAACACTTTTGCATTTTATGTCTTTTGTCAGAAGTCATGCAGTTCTTTCTGTGACAGTATTTCTTTTGTAAATGTTGCAAGTTGCAACGTACACATCAACCAATTCCTTGAACTGTTAAAAGCCATCTCCCCTCAGGGTGTGACCCAACAGGTCTACGTGAAGAGGGCAAGACCCCTGAAGAAAATATATGAAGCTGTCCAACTAACATCAAGTACACTTCAAACATTGCGACATCTCTGCTATGATACAGAGAACATTGCAAAACATTGCGAGTGCTTATTTATCAAAACAATGTTCTTCACTGTATTGCATAAAAAGCAGGACGGCAGTTGCTTTCATCTCTACCTCCAGTAGTGTCCTCCAGACTTTTGGCATCTTTCATCTTGCAATAGCTGTGGAAGAAGGACTCAGCCTTCTTGACTCTGACTGCCTCCGGCCAATCAGAGAAGACACCAAAACAGGAAATAGTATATGTTACACACAGTTACAGGCTGTGAGAACTTATTTGGACTGACACTGACCTTGGCAGCAGTTGCTCAACAACTTTAGCACAAAGGGGTGACCACAAGGGAGGATTTCCCTTGTGTGAATTCCCCTCCAACTTGATGCTACAAGGCCGTCACACTCAGGCCAGTCATTTCTTTTTGGTCAGGCTTGACCCAGAGTGCTCATATCGATCAATCAATCAGACAATCAATGTTTATTCATATCGCCCTAAATCACGAGTGTCTCAAAGGGGTGCACATGCCACAACGACATCCTCAGCTCAGATCCCACATCAGGGCAAGGAAAAACTCAACCCAATGTGACAATGAGAAACCTTGAAGGGGACCGCAGATGTGGGGACACCCCCCCCCCCCAAAAAATGTCTCCTATTGTCTATGGCAGACTGACATACTCTGAATAAAAACTACAGAACATCTTGAACACAGTAGTAGCCCACAGTGAAGCAAACAGGCTGGCTTTAAACCTTAACAAGACCGAAAGCATGACAGTTTCCAAGAAACCACAGCCACCTGCATATAAACTCGGTGTCACAGGTGGTAGGTGTGAAAAAGAGATGAACAAAATAATTGCCATGTCAAAAGACAGCTTCAATAAAATGAGTCTTATATTTAAAAATAGAAACATCTCAATTGACACCAAGCTAAGAGTCCTCAAAACGTATGTATGGTCTTTCTTACTTTATGGTTGTGAATGCTGGACTTTAAACAATCAACAACTGAGAAAATTAGAGGCA
The DNA here is from genome assembly GCF_033978795.1 of Nerophis ophidion. Taxonomy (NCBI): domain Eukaryota; kingdom Metazoa; phylum Chordata; class Actinopteri; order Syngnathiformes; family Syngnathidae; genus Nerophis; species Nerophis ophidion. The sequence goes on along the minus strand of NC_084618.1, from coordinate 29,200,874 downwards.
ACTGAAATGTGGTTCTTCAGAAAAATACTCTGCATATCATGTACTGAAAAGAAAAGTAATGAAGAGGTATTTGCATAGGCAATAACAAGAAGATCTCTAATTGCAACGATTTAAAATAGGCAGCTGAAATTCCTCGGACATATCATTAGAAAAGACAGCTTTCAAAAACGGATGTTAACAGGGCAACTAGTAGGAAAGAAAGCTCCAGGTCAACAATGAATAACATAGAGTATATCAACAGCCTAAGACATTTTATCTGAAATATCAATAATATAGAACTCATACGTAGAGTGGACGACAGAAGACTGGAGAGCCCTGATCATCGATGTCTGCAAACAGGCCTGATACCCCATGAATGAATTGTCTGTGAATGTTCTCATTCATCCAGGTCATGGTCATCTCAGGGCATTTATTCGATCTGTTTGTTTTGGAAGAAGTTTTGCCTCTCTCAGACTATATCTAAGTCTACTGCAAAACAAAAGGGCTGACATTAAAAAGTCATGATTTACTGTATCAAATGCTTTTTTAAGTCTAGAAATACTGCACCGACCACCTGTCCGTTGCCAAGGGAATGTTTGATATTTTCTGTTAAAAAACAAGTGACAGATTGCGTAGAATGGTTACGTCTGAATCCGAATTGCTGGGGATTCAAATAGTTGTTTGTCTCAAGGTGCATTAGTTTTTCTGAAAAAATCTTCTCCAGGACTTTAGATTCAACTGGAAGAAGGCTGAAAGGTCTATAGTCAGATGTCAATCCAGCATCTCCCGATTTTAAAAGTGGTATTACCTGTGCAGTTTTCCATCCATCTGGAAATTGCCCAGTTTTAATGGAAATATTAATGCGATGGGTAAGAGGCTGTATAAGGATGCTGATATATTTTTTTTTAAGAAAAGCTGTGTCTAGATTATAAATATCCTTTGAGTATGTGGTGTTGAGGTTATGTATGGCTTTTAGGACTGTTGTCTGACTAACCTTCTTGAGCTGAAATGAACTCGCTTGTTTATCAGGTATGTCTGTTGTTTGGTCATCATTAGTCATAAAAGAGAAACCCGAGGAAAGGTTTTTGACAGATTCTATAAATAAATTATGGAACTCATTATTGACTCAGTAATGATTTTGTCTCCCACTTTAAGTTTATATTGGGTTTGGGTGATGTTACCCTCTGGGTTTTATAGGCTATGTAGTAGTTTCGTGGCGGCAGCACATAGTATTAAGAGCATGGCAGGAACGAAACAACTTCCTGATCTAGTGTAAGTGGTGACGTCACTTTCGATATCGTAATCTTGAACTCGTAAATTATAACAACACAATCGATAGTTTCAACGGCACAAACCAGCAAAAACATAGCACAGAAAATTAGACTATTTTGTTATTGTTTGGACCACAAATTAGACTGTTTTGTTAAAAAAATGGCGAATTCCGATTCGTTCGTGATGCCACTTCCTAAATAGTTAATCGTTAACAATTCATAAACTATAGCATCACAATCGATAATGTCAACTGCACAAACCAGCACAAACAAATGAGACTATTTTGGATTAATTTGATATTATTTTGGTCTTGTTCACGAGTGGGGGAAGAGTGGCTCGTGAGACCGACAGGCGGATCGGTGCGGCGTCTTCAGTAATGCGGACGTTGTACTGATCCGTTGTGGTGAAGAAGGAGCTGAGCCAGAAGGCAAAGCTCTCAATTTACCGGTCGATCTACGTTCCCATCCTCACCTATGGTCATGAGCTTTGGGTCATGACCGAAAGGATAAGATCACGGGTACAAGCGGCCGAAATGAGTTTCCTCCGCCATATGGCGGGGCTCTCCCTTAGAGATAGGGTGAGAAGCTCTGTCATCTGGGAGGAACTCAAAGTAAAGCCGCTGCTCCTCCACATCGAGAGGAGCCGGATGAGTTGGTTCGGGCAACTGGTCAGGATGCCACCCGACCGCCTCCCGAGGGAGGTGTTTAGTGCACGTCCAACCGGTAGGAGGCCACAGGGAAGACCAAGGACACGTTGGGAAGACTATGTCTCCCGGCTGACCTGGGAACGCCTCGGGATCCCCCGGGAAGAGCTAGACGAAGTGGCTGGGGAGAGGGAAGTCTGGGTTTCCCTCCTTAGGCTGTTGCCCCCGCGACCCGACCTCGGATAAGCGGAAGAAGATGGATGGATGGATGGATGGATGGATGGATCTCGAAAACAAAAGCACGCCAATCAATAATTTTGACTGCACAAACGAGGGAGCTGGGTGACCTTTGATTGAGCTCTAAAAGAAACTTTAATAACTCAGAACGAAAACGCAGCACCAACAACTATTTCAATTGCAAAAATGCAGCACAAACAAATGAGACTATTTTGTTTTAATTTGGAGAAAGTGTGACCTTTGATTGACCTATAAAATAATTTCTACTAATCAGTGGCCTAGTGGTTAGAGTGTCCGCCCTGAGATCGGTAGGTTGTGAGTTCAAACCCCGGCCGAGTCATACCAAAGATTATAAAAAAAAAGGACCCATTGCCTCCCTGCTTGGCACTCAGCATCAAGGGTTGGAATTGGGGGTTAAATCACCATAAATGATTCCCGGGCGCGGCACCGCTGCTCCCCACTGCTCCCCTCACTTCCCAGGGAGTGATCAAGGGGATGGGTCAAATGCATTTCGCCACACCTAGTGTGTGTGTGACAATCATTGGTACTTTAACTCTAACTTAATAAGTCAAACAAAGGGGATAAGAGGTAGAAAATGGATGGATGGAATTTAGAAACGAAAGCAGCACAAAAAAACATTTCAACTGCACAAACAATTGGGACTGGTTCAGGGAGCTTTTAACATAGTTAAGGACTGTTTACATGTAATGACAACTTAATTACATGTTAGTAACATAAGAACCATAAAATGTAAACTTAAACTATACTAGCTAGACCAATCATGTTTGTGACACAAACAAATGACACTATTTTGGCATAATATGGACTTAATTTGTAGAATGGGGGTGCTGGGTGACCTTTGATTGACCTATAAAATAATCTTTTATAACTCGGAAACGAAAGCAACACCAACAACCATTTCAACTGCATGAACGGAGCACAAACAAATTGGACTATTTCAAGAGTTTTGCAAGGGGGGGAGGGCAAACTTCACACAGGTTTCTCCTGGTTTTTATTTTTTGATAGCTCATAATATATACCAATATACAGTTTTTAGCCATATTACCCAGCCCTAGATATCGGCATCCCATTTCTTCCCACACGTAATTATTAGAATTAGCACAGGGATTCCCAAAAAATTACTCTTCTATTAGCACGTCACACAGATTTTCTTTTTTTTTTAAGTATCTGTGTGGTTCTTCAAGCGTTGGGCCTTTTCAATTTGCCGTGATTTAAGCCAAAGCCATCTGGTTTCGGCTTCAGTTTTCTCGAGTCCCTCGACGGTCGCTACAGTGTGACTGACCACAGCTTTGTTTTGTGTCTTCCCCCCCCCCCATCCATCCGTAGACTCGCAGCGGTCCCATCTGTCCTCCTTCACCATGAAGCTGATGGACAAGTTCCACTCTCCCAAGATCAAGAGAACGCCATCCAAGAAAGGCAAGCAACTGCAGCCCGAGCCAGCAGCCAAAAGCACTGAAAAACCTCCTAAAAAGGTAAGCGCATTAAGCTGCTAACATGTCCCAGCGTACATCAGGGTATTGTAGGAAACTGAACCTGCTTGTTTGTTTGCGTGTTTGTGTCTCAATTGATTTCCTGTCTTTTGTTTTGGGTTCCCATAATCCATTGTGTGCATGTGTGTGACTGCTGGTTCCCACTACTCTCTTATCCCAGGTGTCTGAACCTCTAAAGAGATGAATGCATGTGGTTTGTTTCCTAAAATGGACTTCTCCGCTCGTTTTTAAGGATTTTGGTGTTATGAGTGTATTCCTCTGCATTTGTTGCCAAAACTAAATTGAGATTACCAGGAGAGCAGTGAGAGAGCCCAGCAGACACCAAACAGCTAAATACAAACCCCGTTTCCATATGATTTGGGAAATTGTGTTAGATTTAAATATAAACTGAATATAATGATTTGCAAATCATTTTCAACCCTTATTCAGTTGAATACGCTACAAAGACAACATATTTGATGTTAAAACTGATAAACATTTTTTTTTTGCGGATAATCATTAATTTTAGAATTTGATGCCAGCAACACGTGACAAAGAATTTGGGAAATGTGGCTATAAATACTGATAGAGTTGAGGAATGCAGAGGCGTGCAGGCTAATTGGGAACAGGTGGGTGCCATGATTGGGTATAAAAACAGCTTCCATGAAATGCTAAGTAATTCACAAACAAGGATGGGGTGAGGGTCACCAATTTGTAAGCAAATTGTCGAATAATTTTAGAACAACATTTGTCAATGAGCTATTGCAAGGAATTTAGGGATTTTACCATCTACGGTCCATAAAATCATCATTAGGTTCAGAGAATCTGGAGAAATCACTGCACGTAAGCGATGATATTACGGAACTTTGATCCCTCAGGCGGTACTGCATCAAAAACCGACATCAGTGTGTAAAGGATATCCCCACATGGGCTTAGGAACACTTCATAAAACCACTGTCAGTAACTACAGTTGGTCGCTACATCTGGAAGTGCAAGTTAAAACTCTACTATGCAAAGCAAAAGCCATTTATCTACAACACCTAGGAACACCGCCGGCTTCGCTGGGCCCGAGCTGATCTAAGATGGACTGATGAAAAGTGGAAAAGTGTTCTGTGGTCTGACGAGTCCACATTTTAAATTATATTTGGAAACTGTGGATGTGGTGTCCTCTGGAAAAAAGAGGAAAATAACCATCCGGATACTTATAGGCGCAAAGTTGAAAAGCCAGCATGTGTGATGGTATGGGGGTGTATTAGTGCCCAAGGCATGTGTAACTTACACATCTGTGAAGGCACCATTAATGCTGAATGGTTCATACAGGTTTTGGAGCAACATATGTTGTCATCCAAGCAACGTTATCATGGACGCCCCTGCTTATTTCAGCAAAACAATGGCAAGCCACGTGTTACAACAGCGGGGCATCGTAGTAAAAGAGTGCGGGTACTTTCCTGGCCCGCCTGCAGTCCAGACATGTCTCCCATCAAAAATGTGTGGCGCATTATGAAGCGTAAAATACGACAATAAGACCCAGCTTATGTTGAACAACATAAGCTGTACATCAAGCAAGAATCGTAAAGAATTCCACCTTTAAAGCTTCAACAATTAGTTTCCTCAGTTCCCAAACATTTATTGAGTGTTGTTAAAAGAAAATGTGATGTAACACAGTAGGGAACATGCCCTTTCCCAACTACTTTGGTATGTGCTGCAGCCATGAAATTGTAAGTTAATTATTATTTGCAGAAAAATTTTTTATGAGTTTGAACTTCAAATATCTGGTATTTGTAGTGCCATCCATCCATCCATTTTCTACCGCTTGTTCCCTTTCGGTGTCGTGGGGGGCACTGGCGCCTATCTCAGCTACAATCGGGCGGAAGGCGGGGTACACCCTGGACAAGTCGCCACCTCATCGCAGGGCCAACACAGATAGACAGACAACATTCACACTCACATTCACACACTAGGGCCAATTTAGTGTTGCCAATCAACCTATCCCCAGGTGCATGTCTTTGGAAGTGGGAGGAAGCCGGAGTACCCGGAGGGAACCCACGCATTCACGGGGAGAACATGCAAACTCCACACAGAAAGATCCTGAGCCTGGATTTGAACCCAGGACTGCAGGACCTTCGTATTGTGAGGCAGATGCACTAACCCCTCTGCCACCGTGAAGCGTATTTGTAGTGCATTCAACTGAATATGGGTTGAAAAGGATTTGCAAATCATTGTATCCCGTTTATATTAACATCAAACACAATTTCCCAAATCATATGGAAACGGCGTTTGTACAATTCTTTGTGGGATAACCTATATCCCAAGTCTTTAACAGGGCGTCTGCAGAAGGGCCGTGGATATGTACATATTGAGCCAACACATTGTAGTGTAGTTTAGAAATGACAATGTCATGGCCACTTTACTCACTGTACCATGCAGGTTTAAAATAAAAACATGGAAAAAATGCATACCGTATTTCCGGACTATAGAACGCAGTGGTATATAAGCCGCACCCGCTAAATTTTAGAAGAAAAAAAATATTTTCCTTATTTCCCAGACTATAAGCCGCAGAGAAATAAGGAATTTACACAGAAAGGTTTTGTAAATGTTTATTTACATACCTTAATTGTTTCCAAATGGTCCCTGACGTCATGGTCATGGACCGACTAGCTGCAGAAGCAACCTCTCTAATCAGCTAAACAGACTCCATAACTTCACAGTGACGTTTTGGTGAATTTACAGAAGCATTTGTGAAACTGGAACAATACAAATAGAATGCTGCTGTAAGTTAATAATACTAACGCAGACAAACGCAAACGTTTTAGCATAATAGTTCATGCTAACTACGCTAGCTTCGTTACATTACGGTAGCGGGTACAAATATGGGAAGGTTTAGTATGTAAGAATTGTTTTAGTTATATTTTAAAACTTACAAATGTCGTTTGGTGTAATGAAGGAGGAATCCATACGAGTAGAAACGCTAAGGACTTTTGGTTGGAAGCTCAAAACAGAAGGACACTGCAACACCTGCAAAGATGGCTCCATAGCACAAACAATAACACACATTTTTTAATGTATTTGCATTTAAAAATAGATATCAGTGAAGAAAAATCCATAAATTACCCGCACTGTTTTATAAGCCGCAGGGTACAAAGTATAGGAAAAAAGTAGCGGTTTATAGCCAGGAATGTATGGCATAGTATTATATTCATGTTAGGATAGCTAGCAAATAGCGCTCTAGTTGCCACCAAGGGATTAGCGGCCCTAAGTACTGGCTAGCGATTACCACGCTTAAGCCAGCTAACGAGTAGCGTGCTGGTTGCCTGATAGCTAATAGTGCCGCTGTACTGTAGTATTTTAGTATTATAGTATTGCATAATAACAGGGTACCTTCAAGACCAGTTTAGTTTTAAAATAGTGCTGTCAAACAATTACATGTTTTAATCAGTTTATTCACACTTTTGTTTTTTTGTTAATCGCAGAAAATTAAAGACCCCAATACTTTGACACATGCAATTTTATTGTCAGAATGTCATAAAGGAACATTTGTTTAATGTTGTACTTTGAATGCATGTCATGAGACTAAAGTGCTATGGCATAATAAATAAATAAAAGCACCATGTGATGGCCTTATTTAAATGTGCGATGGCAACAGGTATAAACGTATTCTTATATCGTATAGTTCTACAAAGAGGAACAATGAACCGCCAACCAGAGCAAAGGATATCTGCTGACATATGCGACCTAGTGGTTGTTTGAGCACAGTGCAGCTAGGCTTTTATAGTCCCACTCTTTAATGCTTCAGTCACATGCAGGATTCTTACAGGAATAAGGCATGAATAAAAACTTACCTGCTGTTGCGTATGGACTCAAAAAGCAACTCCAGATAGGGCTGGGCGATATATCGATATACTTGGGTTTGTCTCTGTGCGATATAGAAAATGACTATATCGTGATATTCAAGTATACATTCTCACGCAGTTGATTTTAGCTGCGGGAATTACACGTTTCCCACTCTTTCTTGTCTCTCTTTCTCACAGAGACTTGAAAAACAAGCGCACCTTCTAAAAAACGTCACATACTGTCACATGTGCAACGTCACACGCTCCCGCGAGGCAGACAGGTAGTGACATGGTAACGTTAGCTGTGATGCTAACGGTGCGTTGCGAGTGGTAATACGAGAGAGAAAAAGTGCGAATCTGGTAACAAATGAAGGAAAAAATCATTACCAAGAAAAACAGCACGGGGTCCATCGTCCGGCGGTGGTTTGGCTTCAAGCGAGAATATGTTTCAATATTTATGCGGCAAAAGCGTTGCTACAAAAAGTAACAGCACTGCTAATGTAGCATCATTTGAAAAGTCACCCGCTCGAGAATAATGAGTGCTTGAAACTCTGCATGTCAACACCTCTAGCCGGTGCCACACCAACAAATTGCCGGAGCAACTATTTCCAGATCAAGACCGTATGAAAAAAAAAAGTCAACAACCGAAGAAGATAGCGTCCGCAGGAACCTATTATGCTGGATTTTATTATTCGACAGTTATTGAAATATCTTGTGTGACATCATGCACAAAGTGCACTTCATTTGTTTTTAACTTTTGTAGTATTGCTCTTTACAAAAGTCCACTTTAATTTAGTGTTGTTTTGATATGTCATCTCAGTGACATCATGCACAAACGTGCACTAACAGCTTGTTTTAAATTGTCTCTGACAAGCTTGCACATTCTGTTTTGGAAATGACATGAATGTTTGTGCCACTGCTTTAACTGTTTAATAAATACAGTTTTGGTAAATTGACTTAGTTCCCTCTCTGCATGAAAGTTTAAAATGAGCATATATTAATGCAGTATGAGCACGAATGTTTTAATGTAAACATATAGAATCATCGTACTGCTGTGATTATATGCATCAAGTGTTAAATCAAGGCTAAGACAAAATATCGAGATATATATCGTGTATCGTGACAAGGCCTAAAAATATCTAGATATTACGTTTGTAATAAAAGGCCTTATCGCCCAGCCTTAACTCCAGATATTAAAAGACTGAATACCTCATATGTAGAATTTCAGAAAGGTTTTCAAAAACTGTAAGCCATGGTCATCAAAATTATGACAAATAAAAGGTTGACATATTTTACATTGTATATAATGAATTTATATCACAAATAAGTCTACATTGGCAGTTGAATTTCTGACATGAATGGACTTTTACATGATATTAACATTTTGAATTTCACCTGTGTAAGTAAGTGGGTCCCTTCTCCATCTCTTCTTCAGTTTGGGGATCCTTGGTCTGGAAAATGTTGAAGACCTCTAACACTCCCGTCCAAAGGCAAAACCCAGTAACTCAATGTTGGTCAAAACTGAGCTGATAATAATTTTGGAGTTCCTAGGTGATATGCTTTACATTAGTGTATGCGATATTGTAATTTGTTCCGTAAGTAAGCTGTTACGCGCATGGCAGGACCTAGCAACTACCACATAACCCCGTAGATACAACAGAAAAACCTAGTATCTCAAGGGACCAATGGAAGCTTCTTTGTCAGTCGCCTTATTGTCTTTAATGAGACATTTGCACGAATGGGGGCCGACGGTCAACCTGATTATGTGATATTATGGCACGAGGGGATATTTGGAAGATTGGCCCAGGACGTTGCAAGCACCTTCATTAAATGTATTGTTCTTGATTCTTCCCCTTGCATACTCTTTTGGGCAAATAACTGTGGAGGTCAAAATAAAAACTGGACGCTGTACACGGCTCTTTCCCAATGTGCAAACGCAGAATGGGGCCCACCCGAGATTGTGATAAAATATCTGGAGAAACGGCACACGTTCATGAGAGCAGATTCAATCCATGGCTCAATCGGCAAGAAAATGAAAGCTCAAAAAAAACATCTATACGTTTGATGACTTTGTAGATCTTTGTAAGACAGCATCAAGATAGATTGGTTTTCCTTTGTCTTCTCAAAATCAGCTGGAAGTGAGTTACTAGATTTTGCCTTTGGACGGGAGAACATATATGGTATTGTCATTTCAAATGTTAAGTACTCAAACGTGGTCTTGGTATCTTTCCCCTGCTCTAGAAGGTGAGTCGACTGGAGGAGCAGGAAAAAGAGGTAGTCAGCGCCCTTCGCTACTTCAAGACCATCGTGGACAAGATGGTGGTGGAGAAAAAGGTGCTGGAGATGCTTCCCGGCTCGGCCAGCAAGGTGCTGGAAGCCATCCTGCCTATGGTTCAAGTGGAGGCTCGGATACAACACAGGTGAGTCTGTGGCTTTAAAGGCCTACTGAAACCCACTACTACCCACCACGCAGTCTGATAGTTTATATATCAATGATGAAATATTAACATTGCAACACATGCCAAAACGGCATTTTTAGTTTACTAAATTCCAATTTTCGTCTTCGAAACGTCGCGCAATGATGACGTACACGCAAGACGTCACAGGGTTTCAGGAAGTATGAGCACTATGCACACACTCAGCTAAAAGTCGTCTGCTTTAACGGCATAATTACACAGTCTTTTGGACATCTGTGTTGCTGAATCTTTTGCAATTTGTTCAATTAATATTGGAGAATTCACAGTATCAAGATGGAGTTGGGAAGCTTTAGCCTTTAGCCACACAAACACACTGTTATAACTTGTTTAAAATTCCCGGAGGTGAAAATTTACTACGGATCACAGCGCGGTCAAGCAGATATGAATCCAGACTCCGCGTCAACACACCAGTGGACACACTTCTCCGACTATCAGGTAATATTAAACTCACTAAAACACTAACAACACAATAGAAAGATAAGTGATTTCCCAGAATTATCCTAGTAAATGTGTTTAAAAACATCGGAATCCTTCCCAATGCAATGGCGTTAGTTTTTTTTTAACTCGTTTTTTTTTTTTTCCCTAGCCTGTCGCCGTTAATATCCTCAAACACGAATCTTTCATCCTCGCTCAAATTAATGGGGAAATTGTCATTTTCTCGGTCCGAATAGCACTTTTTGTTGGAGGCTCCCATTAAAATCAATGTAAATGTGACGAGCCATCAACATGTGACGTCATCGTCTGCGACTTCCGGTAGAGGCAGGGCATTTCTCTTAACACCGACAGTTGCAAACTTTATCGTGGATGTTCTCTACTAAATCCTTTCAGCAAAAATATGGCAAAATCGCGAAATGATCAAGTATGACACATAGAATGGACCTGCTGGATCATTGCAATACACCCCTGACTCAAAGATGCAATCATTTGCAGCATTTTTTGACTCATCCTCACAGTCGTAACAGGATAGCGATAGTAAGAATGCACGCCAGACATGTTAGGACTAGCATGTGCAGCAGCTAAGTTGTAGTGACATTGATGAGATCATCTCTCAAAGACGACCATAATGTGTTCATTGCTATGTGTGCATTTAGTCACTTTGGATGCACGTTAAACATAGTCACTGTTTTATTTTATCTAACTGTTGTCTTTGTTAAGTTTGGACATGCTGGGACTTTGTGCCCTTTCTCATCCCTCTGTGCTAGACCACGTGACGGACTTTTGTCTCCTACCACCTTGTCTTTAAAAGCTAGTGATGAATTGTTGACGCAGCGTCAAGTACCAGCCCTCCCTTAAAATGTGTTTGTTGAGTCTAACCCCTGATGATGATGAGCTCACTCCGCAAACAGTGAGCTGTGCGTCACTGCCTGAAGCTAATCACGTCACAGGCACTGAGAGGATATTTTTGGGGCCTACAAGAGCTTGTTTCCGCTCAATTCTATTGCACAGCCAGTCAAATCTCTCCGCCCTCCCTCGTATACTGGTGTCTTTTCACACCATCATGAGGCTCGGTTTTGTAATGGCGCTGAAAGGATGTTCAAGCGCTTCGGAGCAGCTGCAGCGTGTTGCTACATGCCCTTGCCACACCTCATTGTTGGTCCCAAGCGCATCAGTCATTACCAAAAAAACAACTGCTGACTTCCTATGGGGTTACACCGTCTGGTGTCAGCACTCCCTCAAGCTCCCAGGAAGGCTGCAGTTCCTCGACAAATCTTCAGTGAAGTAAACAGAGTGTTTAATTGATCAAATCAAATCCAACTTAGTTTTTATAGCGCTTTTCATTCATAAAAAATTAATGAATACAATCAAATTAAAAAAACGAAGCCCGATAACACACATCCCTCATTATCAATCTCTCACACACACACACACACACACACACACACACACACACACACACACACACACACACACACACACACACACACGATCAAATCCAACTTTATTAGTAAAGCGCTTTTCATTCATAAAAAATTTATGAATCCAATCAAATTAAAAAAACTAAGCCCGATAACACACATCCCTCATTATCAATCTAACACACACACACATACACACACACACACACACACACACACACACACACACAGATACAGTTGAATGCATGACTGAGTACAGAGGAGCCAGGTGAAGAAACACTATCACAGGAGCTGTCTGCTCCAGGAGGTCACCAGGCCACGGCCACTAGGACGCTGACACAAAGTGCCTTTACAGCCATGGCCATTACAATCCCTGATGCAGAGGGCTCCCTCTGAAGAACGCTGGAAAGTAAACATAACAAAACATGTAAAATAGTAAAAACCGTGAGTACAAATAGAATTTATCCATCCATCCATCTTCCTCCGCTTATCCGGGGTTGGGTCGCGGGGGCAACAGCCTAAGCAGGGAAACCCAGACTTCCCTTTCCCCAGCCACTTCGTCTAGCTCTTCCCGGGGGATCCCGAGGTGTTCCCAGGCCAGCCGGGAGACATAGTCTTCCCAACGTGTCCTGGGTCTTCCCCGTGGTCTCCTACCGGTTGGACGTGCCCTAAACACGTTCGGGTGGCATCCTGACCAGATGCCCAAACCACCTTATCTGGTTCCTTTCGATGTGAAGGAGCAGCGGCTTTACTTAGAGTTCCTGCCGGATGGCAGAGCTTCTCACCCTATCTCTAATGGAGAGACCCGCCACACAGCGGAGGAAACTCATTTCGGCCGCTTGTACCCGTGATCTTATCCTTTCAGTCATGACCCAAAGCTCATGACCATAGGTGAGGATGGGAACGTAGATCGACCGGTAAATTGAGAGCTTTGCCTTCCGGCTCAGCTCCTTCTTCACCACAACTGATCGGTACAACGTCCGCATTACTGAAGACGCCGCACCGATCCGCCTGTCGATCTCACAATCCACTCTTCCCTCACTCGTGAACAAGACTCCTAGCTACTTGAACTCCTCCTCTTGGGGCAATCTCCTCCCCAACCCGGAGATTGCATTCCACCCTTTTCCGGGCGAGAACCATAATAGAATTTAAAATACAATTAAAACGTATTATGAAAATAAAATAAAAATACATGTATACGGTAGATGTAATATAGATAAATAGAACTAAATAAAATGTAGTATAAATTATAAGAAGTTTAAAATAAAAATACAAATGAGTTGTATTAAATTCATTAATATTGGTTAAAAGCCAAATTTTAAAAGACGGTTTTTAAGACTGCTCTTAAAAGATGAACGTTCTCTGCAGCCCGAAGTTCCTCCGCCAAGCTGTTTCATAGACGGGAGCCATAGTAGTGGAAAGATGCCATCCCGTGACTTTCTTTCCGGACTTTTAGAATAAGTAGGAAACGTGTTTTGGAGGATCCCAGAGTCCGCGAGGGTTCGTAGGGTAAAAGCAAATCTGAAAGATAAAAACGCCTAATACCAAAAAAACTTTTGTAAACCATAAGAAAAACCTTACAATTGATCTTGAAACACACGGGGAGCCAATGCATTGATTTTAAAACTGGTGTAATGTGTGCCCGCCTTCTGGTTTTCATCAGGACACGAGCAGTTGAATTTTGGAGTAATTGTAAAAGTGCCATAACATTTTTAAGAAGACCAGAAAGCAGGGCGTTACAATAATCTATTCGACTCGTACTAAAAGTATGCATTGGCGTCTCCGTGTTGCCCTGAGAGAGAATAAGGCAACTGAAAGTATGTGCCGAGGGCCTGGCGATAAAAAGATATTGATGTATGTCGCAAAATACATTTTCTTTGATAGTTTTAACTCAGACAATTTCAACAGTATTAATTTGTGAGCCACTGCAAGAAACGTAAGACGAGCCTGGTAAAGACAACTGCAGCAACAGCAACACAAAGATCGTATGTAGACTAGCTGAAAAAGAGGTCTCAGTCCGTCATGAGACTTGGCCAAATAAAGTGTGTCATGTTAGCGAATTCAAATAGGTGTGAATAGGACGAATTGCAACCAACAAAAAATTTAACATATTCATAATAAACTTAGACATGTCAGAAGTGAGTTCATTGTTTATAGAAGTGTGAATGTTTTCTTGGTTTTAGCATAGATTGGAGGATTGCGTTTTCTTTGCGCAACATATGTCTCTCATATATCATCATCTATTGTAAATCATCTATTGAAAAAAATGACCTCCCTTCAGGATGAGTTTTGCATAGAGCTGATATTCATTTTGCAGTAAAAGTTAGCTAAACAACACTAGGTTTTCAGTTATCTATTTTAGGAAACGTCAGACTAGTAGTGACATATTTTATGCTCCGCTAATGTTGCGGTTAATGGGATTTGTCTACAAACCCCGTTTCCATATGAGTTGGGAAATTGTGTTTGATGTAAATATAAACGCAATACAATGGTTTGCAAATCCTTTTCAACCCATATTCAGTCGAATGCACTACAAAGACAACATATTGATGTTCAAACTCCATATCTTTTTTTTTTTTTTTTTCCAAATAATAATTAACTTAGAATTTCATGGCTGCAACATGTGCTAAAGTAGTTCGGAAAGGACATGTTCACCACTGTTCACCTTTTCTTTTAACAACACTCAATAAACATTTGGGAACTGAGGAATCTAATTGTTGAAGCTTGGAGAGTGGAATTCTTTCACATTCTTTTTTTATGTAGAGCTTCAGTCGTTCAACAGTCCGGGGTCTCCGGGGTCTCCGCTGTCGTATTTTACGCTTCCTAATGCGCCACACATTTCCGATGGGAGACAGGTCTGGACTGTGGCGGGCCAGGAAAGTACCTGCACTCTTTTTTTTCCGAAGCCACGCTGTTGTAACACTTGTCTTGCTGAAAAAAGCAGGGGCGTCCATGATAACGTTACTTGAATGACAACATATGTTGCTCCAAAACCTGTAAGGACCTTTCAGCATTAATGGTGCCTTCACAGATGTGTAAGTTACCCATTCCTTGGGCACTAATACACCCCCATACCATTACAGATGCTGGCTTTTGAACTTTACGCCGATAACAATCCGAATGGTTATTTTCCTCTTGGTTCTGAAGGACACCACATCCTTCGTTTCCAAATATAATTTGAAATGTGGACTCGTCAGACCACAGAACACTTTTCCACTTTACATCAGTCCATCTTAGGAGAGCTGGGGCCCAGCCAACCCGGCGGCGTTTCAGGATATTGTTGATAAATGGGTTTGGCTTTGCATAATAGAGTTTTAACTTGCACTTACAGCCGTAGCGACCAACCGTAGTTACTGACAGTTGTTTTATGAAGTGTTCCTGAGCCCATGTGGTGATAGCCTTTACACACTGATGTCGATTGTTGATGCAGTACTGCCTGAGGGGTCACAAGTCCGTAATATCATCGCTTACGTGCAGTGATTTCTCCAGATTCTCTGAACTTTTTGATGATTTTACGGACCATAGATGGTAAAATCCCTAAATTCCTTGCAATAGCTGGTTGAGAAATTTGCTTACAAAGTGGTGACCCTCACCCCATCTTTGTTTGTAAATTATTTAGCATTTCATGGAAGCTGCTTTTATACCCAATCATGGCACCCACCTGTTCTCAATTAGCCTACACACCTGTGGTATGTTCCATATAAGTGTTTGATGAGCATTCCTCAACATTATCAGTATTTATTACCACCTTTCCCAACTTCTTTGTCACGTTTTGCTGGCATCAAATTCTAAAGTTAATGATTATTTGCAAAAAAAAAAAAATGTTTATCAGTTTGAACATCAAATATGTTGTCTTTTTAGCATGTTCAACTGAATATGGGTTGAAAATGATTTGCAAATCATTGTATTCCGTTTGTATTTACATCTAATACAATGCCCCAACTCATATGGAAACGGGGTTTATACATCACAATAACATCTACTCAATTTTATAACCGTTAATCGATTTATTACATTGTAAGGTTTCCTTACGAGTAATCCTGAAATATTGTGAACATTTAAATAAAATTAATTCTGGTCTTCTTCACCAAGCTTATTGTTGAGACATTTTTCAAGCTGGCTGACGTCATTTCTTGCTTGATGTTGCAGGAAGTATGGAGAATGTGTGAGCGGTTGCCTGCTATTCTTTACTAAAATATAATAAGACTCCTATGTTGTCATCCATATCTGTCGTGTAGTTATTCGATTGAATCGGGAAACCTTTAACTCTGCGCGCTCTTTTAACGAGTCCACGCTCAGAGTGGACAAAAACTGGAAATACAGGTAAGCAAGAAAGACATACTGAAAGCAGACCGGAGAAGAATTATTACAATAACTCAAATAAACGCCCTGTCAGATATCACAACAAAGGAGCATTACTGACAATAGCAATGTGCACATGGACAAATATGATCGGATTTAAAGCCTAACCGGAATAAAAATGCATCACGTAAACACGCCGTTCTAAATATTCTGACCCGATCACACACGTTTTGATCAAAATTTCATTCCGATCAAGACGGGTGGTTTAGGCCAAAAGTAATTCAGATTGTATCTCATGCAAACACATCTTCCAAAATCCAGGGTAGAGTTATCCTTACTGTGCATGTCTTTGATATCAGCTTTACTTTGGTGGTGGAGCGGTGACTAAATTGAATAGTCTCAGAATGAAGTGATTGTCTTGCTGTTCTCTCCCCCCATTCAACATGTAAAGTAGTGTCATTAACTTAAGAGTATATGACACTACTTTACATGTTGAATGGGGGGAGAGAACAGCAAGACAATCACTTCATTCTGAGACTATTCAGTTTTTCACCAAGCAGCTTGGTGAAAAAAGGTCCACTTTTGGAGCAATCATTAGAAAATGGAAGAAGCTAGACATGAAGGTCAATCTCAATCGGAGTGGAGCCCCATGCAAGATATCACCTCGTGGGGTCTCAATGATGGTGAGAAAGGTGAGGAATCAGCCCAGGACTACACGGCAGGACTTGGTCGATGACCTGAAAAGAGCTGGGACCACTGTTTCCATGGTCACTGTTGGTAACACACTAAGACGTCATGGTTTGAAATCATGCATGGCACGGAAGGTTCCCCTGCTTAAACCAGCACATGTTAAGCCCCGTCTTAAGTTTGCCAATGACCATTTGGATGATCCAGAGGAGTCATGGGAGAAAGTTTTGAGGACAGTGGAGACCAACATTGACCTTTTTGGTCATAAATACACTATTCCTGTTTGGAGGAAGAAGACTGATGCGTACCATCCCAAGAACACCATCCCTCCTGTGAAGCATGGGCGTGGTAGCATCATGCTTTGGGGGTGTTTTTCTGCTCATTGGACAGGACGACTGTACTGTATTAAGGAGAGGATGATTGCAGCCATGTATTGGGAGATTTTGGCCCAAAACCTCCTTTCCTCGGTCAGATCATTGAAGATGAGTCGTGGCTGGATCTTCCAACATGACAATGACCCAAAGCACACAGCCAGGAAAACCAAGAAGTGGCTTCGTAAGAACCATATCAAGGTTCTGGAACGGCCTAGCCAGTTTCCAGACCTAAATCCGATTGAAAATCTTTGGAGGGAGCTGAAAGTCTGTGTTACTCAGCGAAAGCCCAGAAACCTGACTGATCTAGAGGTGATCTGTGTAGAGGAGTGGGCCAAAATCTCTTCTGCAGTCTGTGCAAACCTGCTGAAGAACTACAGGAAATGTTTGACCTCTGTAATTGCAAACAAAGGCTACTCAACCAAATATTAATGTTGGTGTTCAAATACTTATTTTCAGCTTTATCACACAAATAAATTCATAAAAAAATCATAGATTGTGATTTCTCAAAATGTTCTTGACTGTATATATATATATATATATATATATATGTATATGTATATATATATATATATATATATGTATATATGTATATATATATATATATATGTAGGTATAAATATCTATAAAGGTAAATACAGTATAGGTTTAATATGATCAAACTTTCTTGTTCTTGTCAAAAGTCTTAACAGACGCATTTTGTACGAACTGTAATCTTTTAATGCTGGAATTAGGGAGACCTAAAAATAATAATATATTACAGTAATTGAGACAAAACGTAACAAAGGAATGAATTATGATCTCTGCGTCAGTGGTGGACAAAATGGAACACATTTTAGCGTTTCTCCGACGATAAAAAAAGGCTGTTTTAGTAACACTCTCAGTGTCTTTATGTGCGCCCAGGCTACGTGCGTGAGGCGTGATTGATGTTTGCTCCAGTCTTCCACCCATGTGCATGCAACTTACCCAGTAACAATAGCTTTGACAATATACATGTAGACATATAATAAAATTGTAAAATAATATTGAAGTGAAGTAAAGTGAATTATATTTATATAGCGCTTTTCTCAAGTGACTCAAAGCGCTTTACATAGTGACACCCAATATCTAAGTTACATTTAAACCAGTGTGGGTGGCACTGGGAGCAGGAGGGTAAAGTGTCTTGGCCAAGGACACAACGGCAGTAACTAGGATGGCACAAGCGGGAATCGAACCTGCAACCCTCAAGTTGCTGGCACGGCCATTCTACCAACCGAGCTATGCCGGTTGGTAGATTTTAAGAAATATTTTCTCGCGGCCCAGCCTCACCCAGTTTCTGCATCCAGTGGCCCCCAGGTAAATTGAGTTTGACACCCCTGCTTTAGAACCATATGTTCTCTTCACCCCTTCCACATAAACGTCACCTTCAAAATGGTGTTCTTCACTAATCTCTTTCAACAGTTCAGCCTTGTCTTCCTGCCACAACCGCGTGTACCAGAGTCTGGCTAACCTCATCCGCTGGGCCGACCAGGTGATGCTGGACGTCATCGACCTGGAGGACAAGGAAAACGTGACCTCGGTCACCAACGTCATCAAAGCGGTGCTGGACGGCGTGAAGGTAAGACGTTGGTCATGTCAGGCGGTGGTTTTGGAACGGCCGGCTGCAATTCAGTGACGTTGCGTGAACAGGAGCTGGTGAAGCTGACTATCGAGAAGCAGGAGCAGCCATCGCCCACAAGCCCCAACAAGCCGACGCCGCCTGTCGCCACACCAGAGAGGTGAGCGCGCTAGTGTTTGTGTGTGTGGTAGAGACACGTACACAAGTCGTCTAAGGCAGTGGTTCTCAACCTTTTTTCAGTGATGTACCCCCTGTGAACATTTTTTTATTTCAAGTACCCACTAATCAGAGCAAAGCATGTTTGGTTGAAAAAAAGACATAAAGAAGTAAAAGACAGCACTACGTCATCAGTTTCTGATTTATTAAATTGTATAACAGTGCAAAATATTGCTCATTTGTAGTGGTCTTTCTTGAACTATTTGGAAAAAAAAGATATAAAAATAACTAAAAACTTGTTGAAAAATAAACAAGTGCTTCAATTATAAATAAAGATTTCTACACATAGAAGTAATCATCAACTTTAAAGGGGAACATTATCACAATTTCAAAAGGGTTAAAAACAATAAAAATCAGTTCCAAGTGGCTTGTTGTATTTTTTTAATTTTTTTTCTAAATTTTACCGGTCTCGAAATATCCCTAAAAAAAGCTTTAAAGTGCTTGATTTTCGCTATTTGCGATGTGACTATCCATTTCCCTGTGACGTCATATAGTGCTGCCAATGTAAACAAACAATGGCGAATACCACAGCAAGATATAGTGACATTAGCTCGGATTCAGACTTGAATTTCAGCGGGTTAAGTGATTCAACAGATTACACGTGTATTGAAACTGATGGTTGGAGTATGAAAGTATTGAAGAAGAAACGGAAGCTATTGAGCGAATAGCTATTGACGCTATTCATAGCCATAGAATGGCCGAATAGCTGCGTTAGCATCGCCGGTAAAATGTGCGGACCAAACGATCGGGACTTTCGCATCCTGTGACACTGGAGCAACTTAAATCCGTCGATTGGTAAGTTTTTTTTCGCATTAAATGTGGGTGGAAGGAAACGTAATATAGTTGCAAATGCATCTGCATGTTATCCATACATCTCTGTGCCATGTCTGCTTTAGCACCGCCGGTAAATAGCATGTTAGCATCGATTAGCTGGCAGTCAACATCAACAAAACTCACCTTTGGGACTTCGTTGACTTTAGCATTGCAAATGTATTTGCAGGTTATCCATACATCTCTGTGCCATGTCTGCTTTAGCACCGCCGGTAAATAGCATGTTAGCGTCGATTAGCGTAGCATGTTAGCATCGATTAGCTGGCAGTCAACATCAACAAAACTCACCTTTGGGACTTTGTTGACTTTAGCGTTGCAAATGTATTTGCAGGTTATCCATACATCTCTGTGCCATGTCTGCTTTAGCACCGCCGGTAAATAGCATGTTAGCGTCGATTAGCGTAGCATGTTAGCATCGATTAACTGGCAGTCACGCCGCGACCAAATATGTCTGATTAGCACATAAGTCAACATCAACAAAACTCACCTTTGTGATTTGGTTGACTTTATCGTTGCAAATGCATCTCCAGGTTATCCATACATCCCTCTGCCATGTCTGTCATCGCCGGTAAAATGTGGAGACACTCTGGCACATTCAATGGGGGTCTGGCGGCAGACACTTTCGCATCTTCGGGCCAGTGGTGCAACTTGAATCCCTCCCTGTTAGTGCTGTTACACCCTCCGACAACACACCGACGAGGCATGATGTCTCCAAGGTTCCAAAAAATAGTCGAAAAAACGGAAAATAACAGAGCTGAGACCCAATGTTTACAATGAGTTGAAAATGAAAATGGCGGCCGTATTACCTCGGCGACGTCACATTCTGACGTCATCGCCTCCAGAGCGATAAACAGAAAGGCGTTTAATTCGCCAAAATTCACCCATTTAGAGTTCGGAAACCGGTTAAAAAAATATATGGTGTTTATTCTGCACCATCAAGGTATATATTGACGCTTACATAGGTCCGGTGATAATGTTCCCCTTTAAAGTGCCCTCTTTGGGGATTGTAACAGAGATCCATCTGGATTCATGAACTTAATTGTAAACATTTCTTCACAAAAAAAAGTATTTAACGTCAATATTAATGGAACATGTCCACAAAAAAATCCATCTGTCAACACTGAATATTGCATTGTTGTATTTTTTTCACAGATTATGAACATACATTCATATTTTGTTGAAGTATTATTCAATAAATATATTTATTAAGGATTTTTTGAATTGTTGCTATTTTTAGAATATTTAAAAAAAAATCTCAAGTACTCCTTGGCATAACTTCAAGTACCCCCAGGGGTACGCGTACCCCCATTTGAGAACCACTAGTCTAAGGCCCTACTAATTCTGAAACAGGTGCTAAAACATGTGCATGAAAAGTTGTAGAAAAAAGGTTGTAAGTAATAATAATAATACAAAAAAATGATGTCCCGTGTGTAGCAAAGTGCCTTCTGAGATGCCTCTCCTAGAGCGGGAGTCGGAGGCCTTGAAGGCGGCTCCAGCGGCGGCTCCTGCCGAGGCCCCCCCGGATGCAACTGATGAGGAAATAGCCCCCCCAAAACCTCCCCTTCCTGAAACCAAGATGGCGGAGCTCAGGTGCATTTAATACTCTCATAACAGTTTTTTTTTTTCTGCGACCCACCTTGAAACCCTGCGGTAGCCTTTTTTTAACAGAAGTGGTTGTTTTTACGTCAACTGTTTCACTTTCTGGAATTGTCTCTCACAGCTCAAAGGAGTATATGTGTGTGTTTATTTAATTTAACATTTTTGAGTTGAGTTAGTTATCACTTATTTTGTTTGGTTTTTGTTTTTTTACATTTTTTCTCTGCCTGACTCATCCTTTGTCTGCCTTTGGGTTCTGGCTACAGAGCACAGTTGAGTTCTGACGCTGGCCAAAGGAAACCCTCTCAGAAGGAGAAGTATGTTAGCGCCCCAGCATCACGTGTTCATTACAACATACTCCCCACCTGCCTTCATCAAGCTTCTGAATTGGATAGACCTGCATGCCTCCCCCCCAACATTTGTTTTGTCTCGGACAGTCCTTGAGATCCAATCAGAAGACGGTCTTTTGCATGAGTGTGTGAGACTCACCAATGCAGTGTCCTCCCACATCATATCGTGTTCTGCATTATGCCCCATTTTTGATGTACCCAGATGCAAGTATGACGGCATGAAAAACAGTACCTGCTCGTGTCGTAGCTAAGAGGGGCTAATATTGTAGAGATCGACCGATATGGGTTTTTCCAGGGCTGATACCGATTATTAGTAGTCAAGGATAAACGATTTTTGGAGGCGTTATTCATTTGCAGTCAAACTTTTTTAAAAGGGAACTGCACTTTTTGTATTGTTCTCAATCGTTATGATCAGGTTTTTTTAGGATTTTAAAGACGATACACGCTTGAAAGATGCCTCTAATGGGAGTCACCATTGTAGCCTTCTAAAACAACTTCAAAATCTTCCAAGTACATATATTTAGTTACAGGCATGTTGATAACAATTTTTAATAGGTACAATTTTTACCGTATTTTGGAACGTCTTTCCTCAGTGCATTTACTTCCATTTCCATGGCAGCACGCTTCAGACTTCCGGCAACAAATGTGTTTTCCGACTTCCGGAAACAAACATGAGCGTTTTCTAATCAATGCAGACTTGGTAACAGACAACAAAGACGACTATTTTTGGACAAATAAGGATTTTCAACCTTATTTTTTTTAAACGGAATATACGGACAATGAACTATTGGTCATAGAAGTGAGCACGAAGAAAAGGATGGAACGTTGGTGCGGAGAGGGAGAGGTCAGCGTGACTTACTGGTGTAAATGTGGAATTTAGAGCCAAGCTATGCCGACATAAATATTGTGCTTACCCAAAGTCCACTTCAAAAAATTTGTGAGTCACAACAATATTGACCATAATACATGCAGCACAACATGCTTGTTACTACAACTACATACAATATCTTGCTAGCTCTGTACAAACAAACCATGAAATCTGGGCTAATACTTTAAAGATACTGTATTATGATTGTTAATGTATTTCAATCATTACAGATTGGTGTCCTATCACATTGTGTTGTGCATTAAAAACTCAAAAGCCATTCAGCTGCTGACGCTTACAGGTTAATACAGTACCATGCCGACGCCATGACAATGTTTTTCTATGCTAGATAAACAGTTCCTCTGTGTTCGCTCTTACAATAACAATGTCTCTTCAGCTTGGTTATTATACAGGTTACGGAACGTAAATGAAGTATCGTTTGCTGTTTTTGGATGCATTTTTAAAGTGATTTAGCGGCAGAATGGATGGCTCCCATTAGCTCCATTACCAGCCACCAAGAGCGAGCCGATTTTTACAGATTAGAATGCAAAAAAAAAAAGTTGTGTCTTATTTCTCTCATTAGGATTGTGAACGATAGGCAAAATAAAATAAAAACTGTGAATAGTATGCATTCGTTAGCAGCTGGACTTTTAGGCTTTGAGTAGTTTTTTAACTTTTTTTTTTTTTAGGAAACATTAGACCAGTAGCGACGTAATGTTTTATGCGGTGCTAATATTGTGGTACATTTAGCACCAAAAAACATCCAGAGATTTCTCAAACCCTTTTATTACATGTGTTTAATGTTGCAGGTCAGAGGAGCATCAACATTTGCATTTCAAAATATGAGAACTCTCCTTAGAAAATGTATATAAATAATGATAATATAATAATCATAATAATTAATTAGATTTTCTATCGCGCTTTTCTATTGTTAGATATTCAAAGCACTCACAGAGAAGTCAGAACCCATCATTCATTCACACCTGGTGGTGGTAAGCTACATTTGTAGCCACAACTGACTGAAGCGAGGCTCCCAGTTTGCGTCTACGGCCCCTCCGACCACCACCTATCATTCATTCACCAGTGTGAGCGGCACCGGGGGCAAGGGTAAAGTGTCCTGCCCAAGCACACAACGGCAGCGATTTGGATGTCAAGAGGTGGGGAGCGAACCTGCAACCAGGTTTCTGGCACAGCCGCTCTACCCACTACGCCATGATGGGATATAAATAACTTTAACACTCTTACTAATATGCACCACACTGTGAACCCACACCAAACAAGAATGACAAACACATTTCTGGAGAACATCCGCACTGTAACACATTATAAACGCAACATAACAAGTTCCCAGAATGCTATGCATCCATGACTCGTTCAGAATATATTATACACCCCGATAGCACCAAAACGATATATGCCAAATATCGGGACCACCGATAATCGGTCGATCTCTAATCGTCCTGTGGGGGATGTCTTTTCTTCATGTGTTTGCGCGTGAAGATGTTTTGTGTTCTTATTCTGTTCCATTGCGTCTTTTTATCTGTAACAGTCCTCCACCAGCCCTCCCCCCGAAGAAGCGTCAGTCCGCCCCCTCGCCAACGCGGGTGGCGGTGGTGGCCCCCATGAGCCGAGGCTCCAGTTTGCCCTGCAGCGTCCACAGACAGGTGACTTTGTCATGAGGCTGACGAACAGCGAGGGCAGACGAAAGCAACTTATCTTTGTTTGTTTGCAGCAGCAGGACTACGAGCAGGAGTTCCTTCACAGGCGTTTCTCGGGGGGAAGCCAGTCGTACGGGGGCGACTCGCCACGCCTGTCGCCCTGCAGTAGCATGGGCAAACTCAGCAAGTCAGACGAGCAGCTTTCTTCCATGGAGCAAGACAGCGGACAGTGTTCTCGAAACACCAGCTGTGAGACGCTCGGTACGAGGCCAAGACCTACATATTGCAGATGAACCTCTCCACCAGGGGTGTTTGATTGATTGATTGAGACTTTTATTAGTAGATTGCACAGTACAGTACATGTTCCGTACAATTGACCATTAAAAGGTAACATCCGAATAAGTTTTTGAACTTGATTAAGTCACGGTCCACGTTAATCAATTCATGTCAAACTAGTATTTATTGAGGGCCTCATCGCAGTTATAGCTGTCCTCAATAAACCACTTGAAGCAGTTATTGTCTATAAATGTATAATCGCTTCATTATAGTATTTCACATTGGTTCTTAAACCAGGTTCGTAAATAGAAAAGTTTGTAAAGTGAAGCAAATTTCTGCTTATGAAACAATAGAAATATGAATAATGAATTGACAAAAGTCCAGATTATATTGAAGGTTTGTAAACTTTGAACACAATATAAAGTGCTATACAGTACTGCATATCAAACAAGGATATTTTTCAACAAGCTAAAACAAGACACATGGGGTAAGTACCCTAGGTGCCCTTGCAAACAATCAGAAATTACAACCATTCTTAACTTTGACAATCAGCATAATCAGCATTTCAAAAAGTCAAATCCACTTCAATTAAGATTGGCAAAAGTCCCTCCATGAGCTGCTTCTCCTGAGAGGAGAGAAAGGAGCAGATAGAGGGAGCAATGGCGGGAGCGGGGGCGGTGGTGAAGTGTGTGTTCTCTCGGAAGAGGCGCCGCTAAATGAGAGGAAGTTTTCCCCCCTGCTGTGAAATAAAACCACTTTGGCATCTTTTTCCAGAAAAGTCCGTTTTCATCTCAATTAAAAACCTGGTGGGGTACGAAGCCGGCTTCCTCCAATCTCATCACTACGAGCAAGCACAAAACGGCTGTCAGCGGGACACATAATGAATTAAGGAAGCTAGCATACACAGGCATAATTTTCACACAGAAGTATTAATCAACAATACATCCATCCATCCATTTTCTACCGCTTATTCCCTTTCGGGGTCGCGGGGGGCGCTGGCGCCTATCTCAGCTACATCGGGCGGAAGGCAGGGTACACCCTGGACAAGTCGCCACCTCATCGCAGGGCCAACACAGATTGACAGACAACATTCACACTCACATTCACACACTAGGGCCAATTTAGTGTTGCCAATCAACCTATCCCCAGGTGCATGTCTTTGGAAGTGGGAGGAAGCCGGAGTACCCGGAGGGAACCCACGCATTCACGGGGAGAACATGCAAACTCCACACAGAAAGATCCCGAGCCTGGATTTGAACCCAGGACAGCGGGACCTTCGTATTGTGAGGCAGACGCACTAACCCCTCTGCCACCGTGAAAATACTGTCTTATATATTTTTACGTACATAGTGATGCATTACTTGCTTTGTAATCATAAGTCAAGGTGATAAGCATTTGTAAAGTTTAATTAGTTATTTGACCAAACTCCTAACGTAAAATACTTGTATCTCAAATCAACATCGCCCATTGAAATTAATTGAAATCCATTTGATTGGTGGTTGGCCCCGCCATAGCATCAACAATTTAACATGTAACAAGCGTTATAAAAAGAAAAACAAACTTAGAGATAAGTATTTTTCGAAAAACAATACAATAGAAAGTACCACAAAAACATACAGTAGTTTATGAAGTAATGTAATAATAATATATAGTACTTACCTTGGAGAGCAAACTTCCATACGTTCTTTGAGCTTCTTCTCTGGCAAACACACAATTAGCCTTTTCTACATATTTTCATGGATAAATGTTCGCCGTTTAGATATTATTTAAATGTCCTTCTCTGGGACGAAGCTCCTGCTTTATTGTAGTGAAGACTAGAAGTGCTAGGCTCCAACTGTCTTGGTCGGTCATGTTTTTAATGATTTCTTTCTTTAATCAATCTCATCCACTTCTTCTCAACACTGTCCTTCACACTCACTTTGTTTGTTTGCAATAGTTGGAAAACAAAGTGTTGTTGATCTTTAGCTATAAGCCTATGCTAGTTAGTTAGACCAGATGTTTGGGGGGGGGTGGCAGCGGCGATGACCAAGAAGAATGCGGCGTTGGAATATAATTACAACACTTTATGTACATATTTATATACATATTTATATAATATTTATATAATATGTAACTAAAAGCTCCATTCACAGACAGAGTCCCATTGCTTTTATGAGCGGTCGAGCGAGTCAAAAGCCGGAAAATTTTTATTTATTTATTTTTTTGTAATTTTTTTTTTTATTTGTGGCGGCCGTAATTCTTTCGTGGCGGGCCGCCAAAAATAAATGAATGTGTGGGAAACCCTGTGTTTTTTTTATAGACAGAATAGGGCAACTCCTATACACTCCATTGCAAGCGGACTCTTGATTACGTTTAAAAAAGTACATCAGTTGTGATGTCTTTCATAATGATTTCAAACGATAGGCAAAATTCCAAGAAAAGTGCAGTCCCCCCTTTAAAAACCTTAATAATTAAAAAATAAAACTTACCACTATTATTGACTATACTTACTAGTTTTGTGAAAACATGTGATGCCCAAGAGCAGTATTTTTTTCTTCAGAAAAAATGTTGCCTAAAAACAAATTCTTATGTCTCACTGAAAAATGACTATCCGGGGGATTGCATTAGGTTTGTTTAAATGTTCTAACTAGAAATGAGAAATATATACTCGGTGATATTGTGAGTTTTTCCAGGGTAATTGATGCACATTCTAGGCTTTAAATGTTTGCTTTTGACAACAGTGCCCGAACGCAGTTTTTCAGGATTTTTAAACATATTGTTTTGTTTTTGTAGAACCTAATAATGCATATGTTCCTTCTTGACTGCACTTAAATGTAGAGTGTATTTATATTACTCATATATTATATATTATATATAATATATGTTATATATTATTTATTATTATTATTATTGTCTATTGTGAGCGAACTGTGGTGCTGAATTTCCCCCAGGGGTCAATAAGGTACTTTCTATTCTATTCTAATGTGCCCCCTTTTGCTTGATTTTTTTCAGACAACACGGAAAACTACGACCCAGATTACGACTTTCTCCACCAGGACTTGTCAGTTGGGGATAGCCTGCCTCCAATACCGGTGGGAGGTTGTCTCAGCCCTCTGCCCGAGTCTCACAGCGAGTCGTCCTCACCCGTCCCCGGACAGCATCCGTCACACCCCCGCTTCAGCGCGCCTCCCCCGCATCAGCCCCTCGACTACTGGACACCGCAGCCCCATCACAGCAACCCCCTGGCGCGCATCAGCGCCCCGCCAGCGCTTCCCCAGAAGAAGCGACGCAGTGCCCAGACGTCGCCCTTCCCGGACGTGGGCTCCAAGCTGTTCTACGAGCGCTACCCCTCCCAATACGACAACCTGTCAGAGGAGGAGCTGCACCCCACGCCACCGTTCCCACTTTACACGCCCATTTCGCCCATGCCCCAGACAAACGGGGGTGTGTTTGCCGCCCAGTACTTGGCCAGCGAGAACGCGGATGTCCCCGCCTGTCCGCCACCACTGCCAGAAAAGAAAAGCAGACACAGTGAGTGAAGTTGGGGGTGGGTGGGGAAAGGAAGTTGCAAGATGTTGAAATGACTTGACTGAATAGAGGGCACAGAAGCGAGTGAAGGGACAAAGAGAGCAGGAGGGGAGAGTCTGGTTTGGGAAGTGGCTTCACTGAGGCATAGCTCATGTCAGGGAAATATTTCTTAGTGAATAGGAGGGGGAAGAGAATACCAGGATGTGCTACAATGGGTTTGGTCATTTCCTGACACGCCTTTGACATCACTTCCTGTCAGTCCATTATGTCATTCCATACATACGGATCAGAGTCATCAGAGAATCAGGGCCAGCCAGGTCATTGTAAAAAATGTCTCTACTAGGACTGTAACAATAAACGGTTTTACCGCGGTAAAACTCCCGATCGTTGGTGTCACCGTTTTAAATCAAAATAATCGAATAACTGCGACTGATAACTGCAGTCTGATAAACTCACGAACTGACAAGGGTAAAGGTGAAAATAAATACAAGACATTCTTTGCCCATTATGTTATACAAGCACATTGTTGTCTGAGTCACCAAACTATTCAATTGTGAAATTTGCTGTCTTAGCACAGATTGATCGATCCATACTCGAAGGAATACAACACAGTCAGAAGTGTTTTTTTAACAACTTTAATAACATAAAAGGTGGTGTCTACCACAGGAAGGGAACTTGCATCATGTCATATAAACTGGAAATAAAACCAAGTGAACACTTTATTAAATTAGCCCTTATCATTAAAAAATGTTTACATTCTACTTAAAAGGGAAAATAAACATATTGAAACACAGCTTTAATAATGCTAAAACAATATTTTGTTAATTTTGCCCACACCGTATAGTGTGTGTTTATTTATTTCAGTTATTTTCTTTTTTTAAGTACAAATTGTGAGTACTTTTTGAGCACCGCAATAATAATGATAATGTAGCTCACAATAATCATTATTATTGTTATTTACCGCCATTGTTAATTTTCATATTGTTACACACCTATTCTTACTGTACTTGGAGCGCTTCAAATATTATGTTTTAGATTAATAGGTTCAAAGGTAAAGTTGAGCGTTTGTTTGACACAAGCATCAAAAGCGTCTCTGTTTCACTAAAGTCACTGACACTACGTTCTGTTGTGTCCAGTCCTGCAGTACATGCAGTTTGTGGAAGACTACTCCGAGCCACAGCCCTCCGTCTTCTACCAGATGCCGCAGAGCGAGAGCATCTATGAGCAGCGCAATAAGCGCTTCCAGGAGGTCTACGGCTTCAACGACTCCTTCAGCAGCACCGACTCGGTCCACGAGCCCCTCCATCCCCCAGCACTGCCCCCGAAGCAACGACAACTGGTGAGAAATTCCACTGTGTGTGCTGGTGTGTGTGTGCATCAATCCGCCAGTTCAAAGGTTTTTGGTCTTTTTTGCTGGATTAGAAACGGTGTGCGTACTTTAAAGTACATTTCTGTGGAAATCCATAAAGCTTGCCGCTATCTTGTTATCAACTTCACCTATCTGCTTCCTTATCACTGTATCGCCACTCCTGCAAGCGGAGCAGACGTCTGTGCTGAGACAGTGTGTGGTTTTTATTGGGTGCTAAGATGAGACGTTATCTTCCAATCCTTTTGATCCCAATCAGGGATAGATGAAACAGCAATTAAAGAGTAAGAAGAGCAAGAGTACTGTAAGAAGAAGCCTGTTCCTGCCTGATCCAGTAGCTCATCAACACATCATTGGCAAGGTTCTACTCTAGATGAAGTCATCCAAGTAATGCTGGGCAATATGTCTGAAAACGATATAAGTGCTTTATGTCGGTCGATATCGATAATTATTGATATTTTTTATGAACTGTCAAATAGAAGGACCAGGAGAAAAATATATTACATGTAAAATTGTTATTTCAAATATAACCTTCTGATTATAATCCCCTCAGCTATCAAGGCAGTAAGGAAAGGAAATGTCAACACAAGCATGAAATACAATCAATGGCTTTGTTCACACTGCAGGGTTGGATGTCCAATTCAGTTTTTTTGGGTCAAATTCACTCTTTTTAATGACCATTCAAGTTACAAAAAAATGTGGATTTCTAATGTGAATGCAACCTGACCCGCATGGGGACGTGACGTCATGATGTCACACGCACTGCAATGTAGGGTTGCACGTAGGGCTGGGCGATATACCGATATACACGATATATTGCGGGTTTGTCTCTGTGCGATATAGAAAATGACTATATTGTAATATTCGAGTATTCGTTCTCACGCAGTTGTTTTTAGCTGTGGGCATTCCCACTCCTTCTTGTGTTTCCTTCTTTACAGACAGCAAGCACACAAACTTACACATGCACATACTGTCACGTCATACGTCATATACGTATACGCCCTCGCCCAGCAGAGAGGTAGCAGCGTGGCTGACGTGATGTGATGCTGGCGGAGTGTTGCGAGGGGTAATACGAGAGAAAGAAGGTGCGAATCTGGTAACAAATGAAGAAAGAATTGATTCCCAAGAAAAACAGCACGGGGTCCATCATCTGCCAGTGGTTCGGCTTCAAGCGGGAATATGTCGAATAGACAACTTTAATTCGTCAAGTGTGGGGCACAAGCGTTGCTACCAAAAGTAGCATTACTGCTAATATGTAGCATCATTTGAAAAATCACCTGCTAATAACTTTAATAAATATAGTTTTGGTAGATAAACTTAGTTGTGATTTCCTTCTCTGCATTAAAGTTTAAAATGAGCATAAAATATAATGCAGTATGAACAAGAATGTTTTATTGTAGACACATAGAATCACCATACTGTGGTGATTATATGTAACAAGTGTTCATTCAAGGCTAAGGCAAAATACCGAGCTATATATCGTGTATCGCGATATGGCCTAAAAATATCGCGATATTAAAAATAAAAAGGCCATATCGCCCAGCCCTAGTTGCACGGTATACCGTTACTAATAAAGTATTGTGGTACTAATCAAATGAAATCGGTATTATATCACCTTTTTTTAAAAAAACGGTACCACTTTGAGGCGGTGACTACAGGGCTAGGCGTATGATGTTGTGTCAAAACGCACACAAAGTGAATACAAGCAGTTACATCTTGGAGAGGAAAAATGGCAAAAAACTACAATTCTACTGGTAATAAAGAGAGTGCGTGAAGCGCAACATGAAGGTATTTGGGCTTCAAAACTAACAATAAAGGGGATGTTTTGAACAAGGAGGCATCGCGTTACAAGTACGGTTTTACACCTATCCTGCTTGTTTTCACTTTACAATGGGTTTGTAAGCTTCCACTCTTAGGCCGGAATGACGAGGCCATCGATTAGTTACAACTTTGTCACTTTACGTATAATTTCCACAGGCCAGAACCGGACACCCACCATGCTATTGACACTCCTGCTCATGCTTGCGCTACCTCTCCTAACTTGCCCACTCACTCACTCACTCAGGTCACTCACCACACATACTGCCATTCTTAAAGGAGCACACACACATACCCTACTCCCACAACAGCTGCTTTAAAGCACCTCTCCAAATGTGCCGATTAGTATTACCACCTTTGCTTCAAACTTCGGTAAACATTTAAATAATAAGAATTCAGATTTGCACAAGGAGTTTAAAGAGAGAGAAGTAATTAATATAGTTGTTAGACCTGTCCTGCTGTTCGGTCCAGTGCAGACTGCAGTCAAGGGCAGGCGTTCCCTTCAGGGTCGATGCCATTTCATTGCCTTTTAATTTACATTTTAACCTTGTAAAATTGTTCTTTGATTGTGAGTGTTTAATGTAGTCAGATTTTCTGTTCAAATAAAGCCAGTATTGACATTGTTTGTAGTTCCCTTTATTTGGAAAAGTATCAATATACATTTTGGTACCGATACAAATTATTGGTATTGGGACAACCTTACTGAAATTTTTCCAAAAGTAAACATGGCGCATTTGTTTCAATTTCAAGGGTTTTGTGTAATCAAAGTCAACATTTTCTGAACAGAATTATGGCGTGTATAAGATTAAGAAGGAAGAGGACACATATTTTGGCTGATTGATTGATTGATTGATTGATTGATTGATTGATACTTTTATTAGTAGATTGCACAGTTCAGTACATATTCTGTACAATTGACCACTAAATGGTAACACCCGAATAAGTTTTTCAACTTGGGGGTCCACGTTAATCAATTCA
Organism: Nerophis ophidion; assembly: GCF_033978795.1. NCBI lineage: Eukaryota > Metazoa > Chordata > Actinopteri > Syngnathiformes > Syngnathidae > Nerophis > Nerophis ophidion. The sequence goes on along the minus strand of NC_084618.1, from coordinate 29,168,672 downwards.
TGGTAATTCATGCTCTGGCAGTTTGACAGGATATTTTGCTTCGATGTCTGCTTCAAGTGCATCTCTGTGGGCGAGCAGTGGTAAAACTTTCACGTGAGTTCCTAAAGCATATTATTTTCAACTGTGTTCTGCTTCGTTGTCAACTATTTCTTACATAACCGTCTATTTTGACGAATCGCATATATTAAAGTTGAAGTACCAATGATTGTCACACACACACAAGGTGTGCCGAAATTATTCTCTGCATTTGACCCATCACCCTTGATCACCCCCTGGGAGGTGAGGGGAGCAGTGAGCAGCAGCCGTGGCCACGCCCAGGAATAATTTTTGGTGATTCAACCCCCAATTCCAACCGTTGATGCTGAGTACCAAGCAGGGAGGTTATGGTTCCCATTTTTTTATAGTCTTTGGTATGACTCGGCCGGGGTTTGAACTCACGACCTACCGATCTCAGGGCGGATATACCCGGGTTATAACCACACACGAAAGAGGCCTTGTCGGTTATGAAAAATTCTGAATTGCACTGTTCAACTGTCGTGAAAAAATCCAATACAGGTCGCATATGGGCAAAAAAAATTTGGATTTGACCTACAGTGTGAACAAGGCCAATGTAAACACAATTTTAAAATCACATTGAACACTTAACAACAATAGTCTCTTTAAATGAAGGTGCAAAAATAAGGAATATGTAAGAAATGCTTAACAAAATAGTGAAAAGTGTGAAAATGTAAACAGAGGAACCTGAGAAGAACTATTTTCTGGAGATTTTGTGGCAGGAAGTCACGGCTGTGCTCTAAAGGGCGAGCGCGGGGCAAAGGTGGTCCACATTGGTCAGACTACAGTCTGTTTGAAACAATGCAAAAAACTGTCATACTGTTGGGGTGGCTTTACCTCTTTTTTTGACAATTTATCTGCTCTCTGCATTACTTATTTTTAGGTTCTCTTCTCACTCCATGCAAAACTACTTGATAGTTGATACTGTTACCTGATAGGCTGTTAGCATGTCACTCCTACCGATCAGTCTTCCTGCGTTCCTCGGCGACAAAGAGCGAGTGCCCTTTGTTTATGCAACCAACCTTGACTTGCAACTTCTAATTTCTTCCGACATACAGTAAAAGGAAAACATTTTTTTTGCGTTTTATCAAATGTATTTCTATCAATTCTTTGTCGATCGCAATATATATTGATATTGTTTTATTGCCCAACCCTGCGATCAAGTAGCTTAATACAGAGCAGTTTCTGTGACTTTTCACATTTTAGCACGTGTAAAGTGCATGCATGCGAAGATTGCTTTCCCCCAACAAATATCTGGCACTTTCTGCAGTTGCAAGATTTTTGCCGTTGCATAGTGTACAGCAGGGGTCACCAACGCGGTGCCCGCGGGCACCAGGTAGCCCGTAAGGACCAGATGAGTAGCCCGCTGGCCTGTTCTAAATATAGCTCAAACAGCAGCACTTACCAGTGAGCTGCCTCTTTTTTTACATTTTATTTATTTACTAGAAGGTTGGTCTCACTTTGCTCGACATTTTTAATTCTAAGAGAGACAAAACTCGAATAGAATTTGAAAATCCAAGAAAATATTTTAAAGACTCGGTCTTCACTTGTTTAAATAAATTCATTTATTTTTTTACTTTGCTTCTTATAACTTTCAGAAAGACAATTTTCGAGAAAAAATACAACCTTAAAAATTATTTTAGGATTTTTAAACACATATAACTTTTTACCTTTTAAATTCCCTCCTCTTCTTTTCTGACAATTTATATCAATTTTCAAGTATTTTTTTTATTGTAAAGAATAATAAATACATTTTAATTTAATTCTTCATTTTAGCTTCTGTTTTTTCGACGAAGAATATTTGTGAAATATTTCTTCAAACTTACTATGATTAAAATTCAAAAAAAATATTCTGGAAAATCTAGAAAATCTGTAGAATCAAATTTAAATCTTATTTCAAAGTCTTTTGAATTTCTTTTAAAATTTTGGTTCTGGAAAATCTAGAAGAAATAATGATTTGTCTTTGTTAGAAATATAGCTTGGTCCAATTTGTTATATATTCTAACAAAGTGCAGATTGGATTATAACCTATTTAAAACATTTCATCAAAATTCTAAAATTAATTTTAATCTGGAAAAATTACTAATGATGTTCCATAATTTGTTGCAATGACAATAAAGACCTACCTACCTACCTAAATTCTTTTTTTAATTTTTTCAAAAAGATTCGAATTAGTTCGTTTTTCTCTTAATTTTTTCGATTGAATTTTGAATTTTAAAGAGTCGAAGTTGAAGATATCCGAGCGGTTTAAAGGAGGAGAAAACACACACAAAAAAATTAAATTTAGAGACATAGTTTATCTTCAATTTCGATTCTTTAAAATTCAAAATTCAACAGAAAAAAATTAAGAAAAAAACTAACTAATTCGACTAGTGAAAAAAACTAGTGTGAAAAAAGTAGTGTTTTTTTCATCATTTATTCTCTACAAAAAACCTTCCGTAAAAGGAAAAAAAATGTACGACGGAATGACGATCAGTACCCAAGAAGTAGCTTATGGTTTCAAAAAGGTTGGTGACCCCTGGTGTACAGCATATCGCTTTTGTGCCGCCACAAAAGGCCCAATCTGGCCTTGTGTTTTGGACTGAATACATGGCCCATCGGAATAATCCAGTTTGCCTGCGCCATAATCCCCCGCTCCAAACATACAAGCTTTAGCGACTTTACCCTGCTTTGCCAAAAAAAAAGGCAAAAAGTAATTTTCCAGTGTGTGTGTATAGAATGTTCGTGTGGGGGGAAAAAAATGATCCGATCATATTGGCTATGTATGAAAGTGCTTTAGTTGGCCTCAATTCTGTAAAGCTCTTAAAGCCCGCAGCATTAAAGGAAGCTTTATTGGAGTGTCACGATGGATGCGAAAATGACCTGGATAAGTCACATGACCTCCAGTAATTAGAGCTTTCTAGGAAGACTTCTCTTATCACACTTTTTCCTGACTTGATGACACAGCTACTAAACTTTGATTAAACCTGCGCTAAGTCACTCCTGCTTTACTAGTTTCATCAACTGTTTCTTCTTCCCTTTCACTCACACCCCCTTTCTTTTTCTGCGCTTCTTTCTCTCTCCCTCTCAGGCCTCCCACTCCTCCTCCCCCTCATCCTCCTCCTCTTCCTCTCTCTCCTGCCACCTCCAGCCGTCTGTGGCGGCCATGGAGGAGGCGGGCTCTGGGCTGGGACTCAGCATGTCCGCCTCTAGCTCCTACCTGATAGGCCAAGCCGCGTTGACCACGCCCACGGTGAGTTCCCTAGTCCTCGTCCTGCTAAACTCAAGATCCCCCACCCCCCAAACCCCTCCCCTGCTCGCTTGAGGTGCGGTGTGGCGGTCCTGGACCGGTCCAGAGTAGCGTGACCCGCGTATATGGTCCATACGTGACACGGCCTCTTCATGTGCGTGCTTCTGTTTTGACTCCTTTTGTCAGACCTAAATCGTGGACGGCGTGCTTTGCTGTGGTTTTTGTAAATCCCATGACTGCCATGTCTGTGTTGCATTGAAGCATTCCTCCATCCTTGTGTCTGTGACTGCTACTCACACACGTGGGCCAGGTCCTGCGAGGGTTGGTTGACCCAAGGCTTGCCACAACACGGCGCCGATCTCCCTGGGGGTGTATCTGCCGTGGAATGCCGCACCAGATGGACCTGATGGAAAACACATTCCTCATGCTTCTTTCCTCTCATCTTTCCACTTTCCTTCCTCCTCCACGCACGACATCGCCGCCCTGTGTCTCTTCTTTTTTTGTTTCTGTGGAATGTTTGCAATCTTTTAGCACAGCGACAACCAAGAAGGATGCTTTGCATCCGAGGAATTGAGTTCAGTCGGTTCTTCTAATGCTACGGTGTCTCGTTACATCATTCACACATTCGAATCATTTCCAAAGAATGAGCTTAGTCCTCCACATCATACTGCACGTCTGCGTGTGTTTGTGAAGGCATTTGTGTGCTATGCTGCAGCACAGCTGGAATGTGCAACATGTTGGAACAGGTGAGCGCCTGGCCTCCCTGCTCTCATCACACATCATTGCAGTTACCCACACTAACACTCACCTTCTCACCTAACCTTTTAGCATCTACTTGCCAAATTGTTGGGCACACCTCACTACAACTAAACAAGCAAACTGTTGCTCCATTTGCGTTTTTTAAATCCAACTTTTTCTTCAGGCAGATGTTTTTAAAGCCACAGCGTCCTCTGCAGGCGGCAATTACAAAGAGCTTTTGATTATTTAATAATCGCAGTGTTTCCCCTATGTGCAATTGATCGTGGTGTCCCGCTCCGGGAAAAGAAAAGTCGCCACGCCTTAAAAAATTGTATTTATTTTTTTACTAGGGTTATCAAGATATTCTTTTTTTAATCAGACTAATTTCACTCTGGAACTGTGATTAATCATTATTAAGCACAGCTTATTATTGGCTTGCGTGAATAAATTTGCTTTAGAAAATACTGCACAATTTGGATGCAATTGAATTTTGTTGGCAGAATGTCATACATGATTGTTTTTTAAATGTTTTACTGAACTGCAAGTCATTGGTTTGCTGAAAACTTGGTAACAGTAAATATAGTAAGAATTAAGTGCACTTTTTGAAAACCTTTGTACAAACCCCGTTTCCATATGAGTTGGGAAATTTTGTTTGATGTAAATATAAACGGAATACAATTATTTTCAAATCATTTTCAACCCATATTCAGTTGAATATGCTACAAAGACAACATATTTGATGTTCAAACTGATAAAAATAATCATTAACTTTAGAATTTGATGCCAGCAACATGTGTCAAAGAAGTAAGAAAAGGTGGCAATAAATACTGATAAAGTTGAAGAATGCTCATAAAACACTTATTTGGAACATCTCACAGGTGTGTAGGCTAATTGGGAACAGGTGGATGCTATGATTGGATATAAAAACAGCTTCCCAAAAAATGCTCAGTCTTTCAGAAGGAAGGATGGGGTGAGGTACACCCCTTTGTCCACAACTGCATGAGCAAATAGTCAAACAGTTTAAGAACGACTTTTCTCAAAGTGCAATTGCAACAAATTTAGGGATTTCAACATCTACGGTCCATAATATAATCAAAAAGTTCAGAGAATCTGGAGAAATCACTCCACGTAAGCGGCATGGCCGGAAACCAACATTGAATTACCGTGACCTTCGATCCCTCAGACAGCACTGTATCAAAAACTGACATCAATCTCTAAAGGATATCACCATGGGCACCACACTTCAGAAAACCACTGTCACTAAATACAGTTTGTCGCTACATCAGTAAGTGCAAGTTAAAGCTCTACTATGCAAAGCCAAAGCCATTTATCAACAACATCCAGAAATGCCGCCGGCTTCTCTGGGCCCGAGATCATCTAAGATGGACTGATGCAAAGTGGAAAAGTGTTCTGTGGTCTGACAAGTCCACATTTCAAATTGTTTTTGGAAATATTCGACATTGTGTCCTCCGGACCAAAGGGGAAGCGAACCATCCAAACTGTTATAGTCGCAAAGTTCAAAAGCCAGCATCTGTGATGGTATGGGGGTGCATTAGTGCCCAAGGCATGGGTAGCTTACACATCTGTGAAGGCACCATTAATGCTGAAAGGTACATACAGGTTTTGGAATAACATATGCTGCCATCTAAGCGCCGTATTTTTCATGGACGCCCCTGCTTATTTCAGCAAGACAATGCCAAGCCACATTCAGCACGTGTTACAACAGCGTGGCTTCGTAAAAAAAGAGTGCGGGTACTTTCCTGGCCCGCCTGCAGTCCCATCGAATATGTGTGGTGCATTATGACGCGTATTAATACGACAGCGGAGACCCCGGACTGTTGAAGAACTGAAACTCTACATAAAACAAGAATGGGAAACAATTCCACTTTCAAAGCTTTAACAATTAGTTTCCTCAGTTCCCAAACATTCATTGAGTGTTGTTAAAAGAAAAGGTGATGTAACACATTGGTGAACATGTCCTTTCCCAACTACTTTGGCACGTGTTGCAGCCATGAAATTCTAAGTTACCGTATTTTCTGCACTATAAGGCGCACCTTCAATGAATGGCCTATTTTAAAACTGTGTTCATATATAAGGCGCACCGCATTATAAGGCGCATAGAATAGATGCTACAGTAGAGGCTGGGGTTACAGTAGTTTAGGGAATACAGTTGGAATAAAAAAGTCTGCGTGCTTTCATTATTATTTTTAGTAAATGCACACCATCAGCATTAAAATTGCCCTTTTAACATGTGAACAAATTCAAAAACATTTTGATTCAATGTTCCAAACACTGCACGTAATCTTGACCTGATCAATCTTTTATTTGTTTGTAAATGCTCCAACCTTTGAACAATCATTCAAAGCAGCAACCTAGTAAACAAAGCGTTTTCCTGAACCAAAGATTGTTGAAGTCCGACACATCACTATTGCAATTATTTAAAGTTAAAGTACCAATGATTGTCACACACACACTTGGTGTGGTGAAATTTTGTCCTTTGCATTTGACCCATCCGCTTGTTAACCCCCTGGGAGGTGAGGGGAGCAGTGGCCAGCAGCGGTGCCGTGCCCGGGAATAATTTTTGGTGATTAAACTCCCAATTCCAACCCTTGATGCTGAGTGCCAAGCAAGGAGGTAATGGGTCCCATTTTTATCGTCTTTGATATGACACGGTCGGGTTTGAATTTAAAACCTACCAATATCAGGGCGGACACTTTAACCACTAGCCCACTGAGTAGGTCTATGGTTTATGGGGAAGAAGTAGAATTGTGATGAAACAAAACATGTTTTTTTCTCATTAGAAATAACGACATAAGAAATAGTCAGTTCCAGCATCAAACTTCTGTCCACACAAAACAGCAGAAAAAAACATAGCATTTTAGGTGTTTATTTTTTTTTGCTCTGTGTCCAACCTTTCCTCCTTTCTCTCCTAATCCAGGTCAACAGAATAGGAAAAATAAGTGTGAATTTAGGTCTCTTCAATTTCTTTCTGCATTTCTATTTTTTCCTGTTTTCAAAGCCACTCTGTTCTCTTCACGCTCTCTCTTTCTGTTTTGTTTCCTGTGTTTTTTTTTCCTGTCTTATATCCCTTCCTCGCCGATCGCACAGAGCGTGGACCAGGGCGCCCTGACCATCGCGGATGGTAGCGGGGGCGGGCCCGAGGCCTCCCTTGCAGCCTCCGCGGCGGCCGTCTGTCCTCCTTCCGAGCCGTCTCTCGCCGACTCTCTTCACGCGTCAGCGGTGAGCTCGCCGGCGGGCAGGGATGGGTGTTTTTTTTTTCCCCGCGTTACAAGCGTTGGCCGGCTGGACCGTGGGAGGGGAGCGGTTGGACAACGGCCATTTTTGTTTGGTTCTCAGTCAAAAAAGGCGGAAGTGACCGCTCTCATTCTCCCCGCCCACAAAGTCTGTCATCTCCGAGCATGTTGCACTCCTGCATGTTCTTCTTGCTAATGAAAACATGTTTAATGCACTCCAGTGACACCTGCTGGTCAGGATGACGCCCAGCAGCTCAGAAACACTATCGCCCCACCCTCTCCGCTGCCTCACATCTCGGTTTGTGTCCCCTCCTCTTCTTTCTCCCTCCCGTAGAGCGAGAGTGCGAATGACGAGGGTGGGGAGGGCGAGTATGTCAACTTGTACTCCTCCAGCCAAGCCAATGGCGAGCTGCCTCTCTCCCTCAGAGTAAGTAGCGGGTCGAAAGCGCAAGTCCATTTGAACGCCACTTCAGGGGTCAGTTTGTGCAGCGTGGTGTGAGCTTAGGGGCGGGGCTTCTAGCTCATGCACCTCCCTGGAAGTGAAGGCGTTGAAATGGAAGGTGAAAATGTGGTGGCAGCATGACTTGATCATGGCTACTTTTAAAGGGATTCTCCTGTTAAGTCCCCCTTCCTCCTGTACACTCGTGCATGTGGGACAGTGCTCCCGTCCAAAGGCAAAACCTAGTAACTCACTTCTAGCTGATTTTGAGAAAACAAAGGAAAACCAATCTATCTTGATGCTGTCTTACAAAGATTTACAAAGTCATCAAACGTATAGATGTTTTCTTGAGCTTTCATTTTCTTGCCGATTGAGCCACGGATTGAATCTGCTCTCATGAATGGTGCCCTTTCTCCAGATATTTTATCACAATCTCGGGTGGGCCCCATTCTGCGTTTGCTCATTGGGCAAGAGCCGTGTACAGCGTCCAGTTTTTATTTTGACCTCCACAGTTATCTGCCCAAAAGAGTATGCAAGGGGAAGAATCAAGAACAATACATTTAATGAAGGTGCTTGCAACGTCCTGGGCCAATCTTCCAAATATCCCCTCGTGCCATAATATCACATAATCAGGTTGACCGTCGGCCCCCAATCGTGCAAATGTCTCATTAAGGACAATAAGGCGACTGACAAAGAAGCTCCGATTGGTCCCTTGAGATACTAAGTTTTTCTGTTGTATCTACGCGGTTATGTGGTAGTTGCTAGGTCCTGCCATGCGCGTAACCGCTTACTTACGGAACACATTACAATATCGCATACACTAATGTAAAGCATATCACCTAGGAACTCCAAAATTATTATCAGCTGGGTTTTGACCAAAATTGAGTTACTGGGTTTTGCCTTTGGACGGGAGAGTGTATGTCTGTGTGTGTGGTCACGGTGCTGGTACTGTTGTGTAAACTTACGACGGGTGTAGTTGTGGTGTCCTCCTGCTTTTTTGGTTGTAATGTGGTGTTTCCTCATGGCTTAACTTGCCATACATTCAGACAGTCGCCATTGTTGTGTCTCTTCATGGGCCTCGGCCGATAATTAGGCAATTAGTGAAGTGAAGTGAATTATATTTATATAGCGCTTTTCTCTAGTGACTCAAAGCGCTTTACATAGTGAAACCCAATATCTAAGTTACATTTAAACCAGTGTGGGTGGCACTGGAAGCAGGTGGGTAAAGTGTCTTGCCCAAGGACACAACAGCATTGACTAGGATGGCGGAAGCGGGAATCGAACCTGCAACCCTCAAGTTGCTGGCACGGCTGCTCAACCAACCGAGCTAAACCGCCCCCCAATTAATCGAATGAAACATTCAAATATAATGTTAGGTATGGAGAACATACAAACCCTTGATTTATTGCATCACAGATATTGAAATTCAACGATTTGGTGCATTTGCAAACTGCTAAAAGGATGTACAAAGCAAACTATAACCTGCTACCTAAGAATGTTCAACAATTCTTCTCAACAAAAGAGAAGTATAACCGTAGAGGAAAAACTAACTTAAAACATGTGTATGCACCTACAACACTTAAAACTTTTGGCATATCCGTATGTGGAATTAAATTATGGAATGGATTAACCAAAGAAATCAAACAAAGCACCAATATAATTCAGTTTTAAGAGACTTTTCAAACTACAAGTGTTCTCAAAGTATAAAGAACAACAATTATCATATATATTTTGAACCTTGTTTTCTTAATTTTTTTGGGAGGTATTGACTATTTATTAGGGGTGTAACGGTAAGTGTATTTGTATTGAACCGTTTCGGTACAGGTGTTCGGTTCGGAGGTGTACCGAACGAGTTTCCAGTTTACTGCACGTTGCATTAACAATGCACACCGAAGCACAACACACGGCATGCTAGCAGCGACCGGGCTACGATGGGCTGACCATTCCTCCGCTTTTCACCGGATATGTCCTCTTTTACTGGGCTGTCCGGGTGGAGTTTCTTAAATGCCTCAAATGTCCAGCATTTTAAGTTAGGGTTGCGTGTATTTTCAATGTACGTTCTGGGTTAAGAAGGGGTTAAAAACAAAACTAATTGTGCACGCAGCAGCATCCGTGAGGGAGGGGCAGAGGCAGAGAGAGTGAGAGAGTTATGATAGACGCGCATGCGTCGCCAGACTCTGCTTTTTGGATTTTATTTTTTTTTATTTATAGCAGGGGTGTCAAAAGTGTGCCCCAGAAGCCATTTGCGGCCCACAGCTAATGTTTTAAAGGCCCACGGCACATTCTAAAAATACTATTAAAATAAACAAAAACATAAACAAAAGTGAAATAAAAATGCTTAAAGGCTAAATGTAATATAGAAAAAGTTGCAACGTTGACTAATAAAACAAAGCTGTTTTTTTTTTCTTTCAAACTGTCTTGCTCAAAACATAATATTGAATCAAAATCAATGTTATCCAAGGATCCGATTACTTCACATCAAATATTCCACTGAGAAAAATATTTTTGGTGGAAGATTTTGCAAATTGGATAAATAAATAACACAAAAAATTTATATTTTGTAGTTTTCTTACTGCATCGAAAATAAACAGAACCGTGACTTCTGAACCGATGTACTCACTGAACCGATATGTTTGTGTACCGTTACACCCCTACTATTCATGTATTTAATATTTGTTTACTTACTAAGGTATATTTATTTTTTATTTATTTATTTTCTGTTCTGTTACAAACAGAGAACAAGGAAATATTGGGAAAAAAAATGCTATGATATGAAAAGGAGTAGGATTAAATACGCTCTTCTTCTTCCTACTCCTTTTTGGACGTGCTGTAATGAAACAACTGGAAATATGCATTGAATTACATTGCATCGTACGCATATTCAAAATCAACTGAACTAAACTGTTTATGCCGGCATCGATTAATTGTAGGGTTGTAAAAAGATTCTTGAAAATCTTCCAATAATGCCATGACGCATGACGTGTCAAACAAAAAGTTGGTGTCGGTTTTTTTCTGGCTCTTTTGCTTTGGCGGGCCAGAAAATAAACCACATCACTCAGAATCCTGCACGCAGCGCGGTCTGCAATGCAAAAGATGTAATAGATAAGAGGATTGTTTTTTTTCAAAATCCATTTATTACGTTTTTTAAAGTTATGCT